>NC_041381.1:483060570-483104662 GCF_002162155.2 Triticum dicoccoides | reverse complement strand
CGACGCTTTTCCCCTCCTCGGCCACCGAGGACCGCCGCTGTCGATTCGCCGCCTCCGACGCCTCCCCGAGCTCCCCGAGACCGCCGACGAACTCCCCGTGAGCTCCTCTTCTCTTCCCCTCACTCCCCGCACCTGATTTCGTTCCCTAGCTCCTTCTTCCACCACGGCCGAAGCTCGCCGCCGCCGTGCCTCGTCGCCGTCGTGGCCAGAGCCACTGGAGCTCCCACCTGAGTGCACCATCATGCTCAGAACGTCTCCACGAGCCCGTAGCGCCCACCAACCCCTCCTCCCATGCAACATAGCGCCGAACCCGCCGTTGCCCGAACTCCGGCCGCCGCCACGAGCTCGACTCCGGCGAGCCCGCTCCACCCCAGCTCCTCCCACTTGCACTACCAGACGCGCGCGACCCCCAGCTACGCGTAGGACCAATCCGCCGTCCAAATGGTCGCCTGTGGGCGAAACCCGACGCGCTCTGCCGCCACTGACCTCGCCGGCGACGAGCCGTCGGCCTAACCCCGCTCTAGTTAACCACTAATGATCCAACTAACCCTCCCCAGAGCCACTGACGTATGGGCCCCACACCCTTAGTTAATTTTTATTATTTTCTGTTAAGTGTTAACCTAACCACCATGGGCCCACACGTCAGCTTTGACCGTGCTGACGTGTCTGTTGACCCGGCCCCACCTGTCATTGGCACTATCCAGCCCCAGTCACTGACCAGTGGACCCCACTGGTCAGGTTTGACCTGGACCCGCCTAGTTGACCTGCTGACATCAGCATGACCTAGTGCTGACGCAATAAATCATTTTCTGGATTTATTATAATTCAGGAAAATCCAGAAAATTGTATAAACTTCTAAAATTCATAGAAAATTAACCGTAACTCCAAATTAAATAATTTATATATGAAAAATTATCAGAAAAATTCAAGGAATCCATCTGTACCATTTTCATGCATGTTAGAACAACTTATAGCTGCTGTTTAGGACAAATCAATTACATGGCATTTGAATAATCACATATGGAGTTTGAATTTGAATCTTGGATTCAAACCAACTTCATTTAATCTGGTTTTAGTTGCATTAGCCCAAAACACATTCATTTTGCCATGTCATGATCATGCATCATATTGTGCATTGCATTGATTGTGTTCCCTTCTGTGTTGCCGGTATTTGTCCCCTCTCGATAGACGTGATACCGATGATGTGATCGTTGACACTGATGAAGACTCAATGTTATCTTCAGAAGTGCCAGGCAAGCAAAACCCCCCTTGTTCATTTCGATACAATCCTACTCTCTCGCTCCTGCTCTCTTTTAATGCATTAGGACAACACCGAATCATCTGTTACTTGCTGCGGTAGCTGAACCCCTTTATCCTCTGCATGACCTGTCATTCCACAGTAAATAGATGAAACCCACTAGCATGAGTAGGAGTTGTTTGAGCCCTGTTGTGCCTACTCATTCTTGCTTGTTTGTCATGCCTGCTACTGCTTAGAGTTGAGTCAGGTCTGATTCATCGGGGATGAATCAGAGGCGTGTGAACATGTCCTACTGTGTGTGAGCTAAGTGTGTGAACACGTTTTGGTAAAGGTAGCGGTGAGAGGCCATGTAGGAGTACATGGTGGGTTGTCTCATTGCAGCCGTCCTCAGGAACTGAGTTCTGTGTTTGTGATCCATGATTCAGCTGCTACCACGCATTGGGCCCGAAACCAATGGACCCTCTCGGCTTCTTGATCACCCTTGTCCTCTGTCCAGGAGTTGCAAGTAGTTTCTGGTGTTTGTAGTATGCTGGAGGCCGTGCGCAGCGCTGACCGTAGGGTTGGGCTGTGATGCGGTAGGCACGTGGCACGGTGTACTGGGCGCCCGTTTGGTGTCTCGGGAACCCTGTTCACATCGTTTGGGGCTGTGAGCGAAACTCCGGCCGGATCTCCTCATGGATGGAACCCGAATAGGCGATAAACCTGGACTAGAGACTTGAGTGTTTAGGTAGGCCGTGGCCGACACCCACGTTGGGCTTCCGCTTGAAGGTAGCCGAGTACATGTCGTGTAAACGGCGGTAAGTGGTGAGAGCGTGTGTGAAGAAGTACACCCCTGCAGGGTTAACATCATCTATTCGAATAGCCGTGTCCGCGGAAAAGGACTTCTGGGTTGCTTATATCAGTTCATAGACAAGTGAAAGTGGATACTCTAAAATACGCAAGATAAGCGTGAGTGCTATGGATGGCGTTCTCGTAGGGAGACGGGAGCGGATCCATAGTGGTGTATTGATATGGTGAATATGTGGACTCGTGTGCGCCACCTCAAAAGAGTTACTTGTAGTCGTAGTTCAGGATAGCCACCGAGTCAAAGCTGGCTTGCTGCAGTCAAACTCCACCATCCCCTTTGTTGATAATGATGCATGTGTAGATAGATCTGATGTAAGTCTTGCTGGGTACATTTGTACTCACGTTTGCCTATTTTATGTTTTTGCAGAGAGACTTCAGTCTCACTAGTAGTTCCGCTTGGACTTCGACGTTTAGCTTGATACCTCAGCTACGATCTTGTGCCCTCGGCAGGATCTGATAGATAGTCAGGCTTCTCAGCCTTTTTTTCATTTATAGATGTCTGTACTCAGACATGATAGCTTCCGCTTGTGCTTTGACTTGTATGCTCTGATTGTTGGGTCATGAGACCCATGATTGTAATATCTCGCTCCTCGGAGCCTATTGAATAAATACTTGAGTCGTAGAGTCATGTTGTGATGCCATGTTGTATTTGCACATATCGAGCATATTGTGTGTATGTTATTGAAATGCTTGGTATGTGTGGGATCTGACCATCTAGTTGTTTATCTTTAGTAGCCTCTCTTACCGGGAAATGTCTCCTAGTGTTTCCACCGAGCCATGGTAGCTTGCTACTGCTCCGGAACACTTAGGCTGGCCGGCATGTGTCCTTCTTCGTTCCTGTGTCTGTCCCTTCGAGGAAATGTCACGCGATGAATACTGGAGTCCTGTTAGCCCGCTACAGCCCGGTTCACCGGAGTCCTGCTAGCCCAGTGCTACAGCCTGGATTCACTCGCTGATGACCGACACGTTCGATGCTGGGTCATGGATGCCTGTCCCTGTAAGTCCGTGCCACTTTGGGTTTACGACTAGCCATGTCAGCCCGGGCTCCTTATCACATGGATGCTAGCGACACTGTCATATACGTGTGCCAAAAGGCGCAAACGGTCCCGGGCAAAGGGTAAGGCGACACCCGTGGGAATACCGTGCGTGAGGCCGCAAAGTGATATGAGGTGTTACATGCTAGATCGATGTGGCATTGAGTCGGGGTCCTGACAGAAAGCGTATTTTGGCAAAACGCGCTTTCCAGTTTGAATCGTTTTCTGGACTTTTCTGCTTAGCCCCCTAGGAAGTTTCTGTTTCATTACAGAGAGGTCCTTGGACCAAAACACTTATAACTTTTAGACAGAAAAGGATTTTTGAATGATTCTTTTTCTGCACTCTTCAAAATTTTTTCTAGTATTTTATAATATTTATTTGAAAAATATTTGGTATATTTCTGTACACCTCACAGTATTTACGATAGCGCGTGTATTGTTGTATACCGTAGATACCGAAGGAGGTGACGGAGCCGCAAACTTCACCAAGTTAGACTCCGACTATTCCGAACCAGGCAAGCATGTTTGAACTCTTGATATGATGAGTGTTTGTTGCAATGTTTGCATTTAGGAGTTTCATGGCATGTTTATGAACACTTCTTTGAATGTTATATTTCATGCAAAAAAATGGAAAGTGAGTTTCGGAAATCCATATGTTGTTGGATACATATTTGCATGGCCATGTGGTGGCATGAGGATGGGTAAGATGGCAATGTTGTGGCATGCCAGTCTTATGCCAGTCTATTTGACTTCAGTGTCATCGTGAATCAAGTCACATTCCCATTCATTTCCTTTCCTTTACTGCCACATGTTTTCCGCAAGGAATATGGCTTAGTAAGTTGCAAACCGTTTTCCTGGTACACACCAAATAGAGAGGCCGGAATGAGGGTTCCATGGCCCTGGATTAAAGCCCGTCATCCGGTCAGGGGGCATGGGTGTTTCCAGTTGGGACCGAGAGGGGGGCACCCCTTAGAGCGTGGATATAGAAATTTGATCCCATGCTATTCGAGGTTGTGACCTCCCCGTCTCAAAGTTTTTCTTGTACGATGTCTAGGGTGATTCCTGGCATCGTGAGGTGGAACGGGTGTGTACTGGTTAAATGGGTTTCTACCGAAATACCATAAACGGAACTAGTCCTTCGTGACTACGGAAATCCGTTAGCAGTGGACAGTTCGTACAAACTCTACAGAGTCACAAATCCTTTAAATCATCTTGTACATGCCCAAGTACTGTGTTCATCTTATCTTGTCAAATGTCAGTCCCAGTGACAAAACTCCGGTGGACTACAGGAGTGTTAAGTCCGGTTAAAAGTTTATTCTTGTGGATGGAATAACCTGATAACTACATTTGATATAAGCCCTTTCTGTGATGTCGCTCAGACGTCCGACTGTGGCACACTTGATATTTACATTTGATATAAGCCCTTTCTGTGATGTTGCTTAGATGTCCGAATGTGGTACGTTTGTTATTTATTTTCGATATAAGCCCTTTCTGTGACGTCGCTCAGACGTCCGACTGTGGCATGCTTGTTATTTATTTTCAATATAAGACCTTTCTATGATGTCGCTCAGACGTCCGACTGTGGCATGCTTGTTATGTATTTTCAATATAAGCCCTTTCTGTGATGTCACTCAGACGTCCGACTGTGGCACGCTTGTTATGTATTTTCAAAGAAAAGCCCTTTCTGCGATGTCGCCTAGACGTCCGACTATGGCACACTTGTCTTTTACTTTTCAGTATAAGCCCTTTATGTGGTGTCGCTTAGACGCCCGACTGCGGCATGATTTTTATTTTGTTTACCTTTCGAGGCGTCGCTCCAGACACCCGATCGGTTTCAGTTATTTGTTTTACTTATCATGTCGTGCAAATTCTTTTTTTTGGAATGAGCATTATTATTATTTTTGCTCATGACGCATTCATGCATGCATTTGTTATATCCTTGGTCCAAACTGTCTTGCGAGTACTTTCAAAGTACTCACCTGGCTTGTTGATTTGGCCAGATGTTGATGAAGGCGATCTCATGGATGAAGAGTTCAATAGCGAGTCCGACACCTAGAGGAGTCCCAGTCAGTCCCGTGCGATTCTGCATTTGGTCACTGTATTATATCCGCTTCCGCCACCCCAGAAATAAATTCATCGAGCCTCACCTCGACGCTCGATGAGCTGCCAGTTTAGAAGTCAAGTTATCCACCACCACTTTTATCTCGAGCTGGTAGCATGTCACCACACCTCTGTGTCATAACCGCCCTTATGTATAATATTGGCGTGTTTGTAATAAATTTTTGAGCATCCTCAGCTCAACCCTGTAATATATTTGATGCTACTGGTCTTCTGTATTCAAGTATTTGTCTACCAGTAAGGATAACTCTTCCTATACTGGAATCAAGAGATCGATTTCTCAATAAGTATTTTATTGAAAAACCGGTCGTGACAAACTTGGTACCAGAGCCAGGCTGACTGTAGGAAGCCACTAGGTGCGATCGCTAACCGGTTATTAGCATGATAGAGTTTATTCATGTTTTTGCAAATGTAGTCATTTTTCTGACAGTCAGCATAAAATTTATGATCTGATCGTTCAGAATTTTTGCCTACTTTTGTAGATGGCTGGCAACGAATGTGAGTCACAGATATTCGCCAACGTGCCTGAGGGGTTCGTCAAGCTCCTCTCCTTTGTTGTTCAGGTCGTGATGGGGCCATCCGTGCGCCTAGTCTTCACACTTTATCCACACAAGATCAACGACAGCCTGACCATGCACCAGGCCGTGGTGCAATTCAAGGGAGGGCGTGCTGAGATACGCCGCTTCCGATTCTTGGGGAGAGCCATGCCTACAGAGAGGCATGCTATGCAGATGGCTTCCCGTGAGGCGATAGCTCGTCTCCGGGATGTTCTTCCTGCAATGAAGACCCGTCGCTACCGCTACCTTCCATGCCACGTGCCATACACCTGTCACTACTCATTCTTTTGCCCCAGAGGAGAGCGAGACGAGGCCTTTGAGATGCTTGTCGAGTACCTCCGAGCCCTGGAGGCAGCCTTCGATAGCATGGTGGACGACCTCATAGCTGCCCGCATGGACTCAGTCCATGGCTGTGCCGCCAACAGGAGGGAACTCCTGCACACAGCTCCACCGCTGACTTTCATCTCGTCCTCGGCATCTCAATCACCTACCATTCTCGCCACTGCTCGTCGTCTGCCTACCACCGAGGAGTTCAACCAAGTTATTGCACCCACTCCCGTTCGCTCTGCACCACTCATTGCACCCACTCCCATTCGTGCTACTCCACCTATTCCGCCCACTCAAATTCGTGTTACTCCGCCTATGGCAACCGCCCCAGCAGCTCAGCGTAGCGCTTCTCGTATGGAACCTATTAGCGAGGAGGAGGTTGAGTCCCCAGCCTCACTGCGTCTCACCCTTGGCAGGCCAAGGGAGATCCTCACCATCTCCGACTGAGTACGCTTACCCGCCATGCGATGCATCGACTTGTGTGATATGTTTATTTGTACATAGGTTGTGAGGAGTAGCTTGTTTGCGCATCATGTAGGGTCTGGAGAAGTGCACTAGTCTCAATAACATGTCAGGATTATGTACACATATCCTGAGTGATGTATTGTATAATTACTGCCCGCATGTATGATATGCAATAGTCCTTCTCCGCCCGCAATCGTGTATTTTCAAAAAAAAATCCTGGAGTTTTTAAAATTTTCCGTATGTGCGCTTTTAATGACTTTTGCGACTCTCTTTCTTGTCTTACGAGTTTCACAAAATATATCCCCAGAGTGAAAGATGTCTCGTCCTTGGACGCGCTCCATGCCAATCCCGCCAGAGGAAAATTATGGCACACCGCCAAACAACAATTTCACACAGGGACAGTCTAGTCAACAGGACAGTGAAACAACATTCACCCAAGTATGCCGCCTGTATGAACAGAGTCAGCAACAACACCAGGAAATGATGAACCAATTCATCAATATGGGAAATCACCGTGGTCAGTATCAGCAGCAATCCAAGTTGTCTGAGTTACAGAAGACGCGTCCACCAACATTTTCTCATACCGACAAACCTCTTGAGGCCGACGACTGGCTTCGAGACATGGAAAGAAAATTAATTATTGCACAGTGTTCAGACCGTGAAAAAGTATTGTATGCACCACATTATGTCACTGGAGCAGCCGCATCGTGGTGGGAAAATTTCCTGCACATGCACCCCAACAAAAATGAAATAACCTGGGAGGATTTCAAAGAAGGTTTTCGTGGGCCACACATTCCTAAAAGTGTTATGAAAACCAAGAAGAGAAAATTTGATGACCTCAAACAAAGGACCATGATAGTGTCAGAATACAACAGTCAATTCACTCTGCTGTCTCGCTACGCCAACGAAGAGCGCATGACCGAGAGCAAGAAGATGGAAAAATTCTTGGAAGGCCTGGCACCCGCACTTAAATGCCAGCTGGTTGTGCATACCTTCCCAGATTTTAAAACACTGGTGGATAAGGCCATTACTTTGGAAAATGAGCGACGCAACTTGGAAGATTTCCACAAATGCAAAAGGGACCAGTCTACTTTTTCTCGTAACCACAGAAGCAAGACGGAATTTCAGAAGGGTGGAACACACAAAACCCCGACGAATAATTCACGCCCAATCAAGAATTTCCATGCAAGGGACAAGGAGTTCACATATCGCCCAGGCGTTACTTGTTACGCTTGTGGAGAAGAAGGGCACTATGCTAAGCAGTGCCCCAAGCCAAGGAACTCATCCCCAAAGCCTAACAATGGTGGAAATAATTCAGCACCCAAGCGAAACAATTTCAACCCCGATAACAACCATAGGAAGGGTCATCTGAAACACGTGACCAAAGAGGAAGCACAGAACGCCCTAGATATCGTACTCGGTACGTACCCTATCAACACAATACCTGCCATGGTTTTGTTTGATTCTGGAGCTTCTCACTCATTCATTTCGAAGAGTTTTGCTTTGCAAAATAATTTTTCGATGCTTCCCTTGGAAAAATCCATGATCATCAAGTCCCCTGGGATTAAGCAAGTGACCCAGAGTTACTGTCAAGGTGTGGTTATTGAATTTGAAGGATTGAAGTTTTACGCCAACCTTATTGTATTAGAAAGTAAAAGACTGGATGTCATCCTAGGGATGGATTGGTTAACCACCAACAAAGGTTTTATTGACTGCTTCAACCGGACCGTAATCCTCACACACCATCACGGGAAGACAATAAAAGTTTCAGCCAAAGAGAGACAAATACCTCGGCAACCGAGATTAAAGAAGGTGGACGTTTCTAAGCTGAACAAGGTTCCAGTAGTGTGTGAATTTCCAGACGTATTTCCAGAAGAACTACCAGGCATGCTACCAGACCAAGAGATAGAATTCAGCATTGAGCTAGCACCCGGAACTTCTCCCATTTACAAGAAACCATACAGAATGGCACCATCCGAGTTGGTAGAATTGAAGAAGCAAATAAAAGAATTATTGGAGAAAGGATACATACGAGCCAGTTCCTCACCTTGGGGTTCTCCAATTTTATTTGCCAAGAAAAAGGATGGGACACTGAGATTGTGTATTGACTATCGAGCTCTTAACATGGTCACAATAAAAAACAAATACCCAATGCCACGGATAAATGATTTATTTAATCAACTCGCACAGACCAAAGTCTTCTCAAAAATTGACTTGAGATCGGGATACCACCAATTAAAAGTGCGAACAGAAGATATTCCCAAGACAGCCTTCACCTCCAGATATGGGCTGTATGAGTTCACAGTAATGCCATTTGGACTAACAAACGCTCCCGCATATTTTGTTCACCTCATGAACAAAGTATTTATGAAGTATATGGACAAGTTTGTTGTGGTATTCATCGATGATATTCTGATATACTCCAAGACACCAGAAGAGCACGCCGAGCATCTCAGGATTGTACTAGGAGAACTCAGGAAACATCAACTGTACGCCAAGTTCAGCAAATGTGAATTTTGGCTAAGACAGGTGGGTTTTCTAGGCCACGTGCTAACCCAAGAAGGTATTGCAGTAGACCCGGAAAAGGTCAAGGCCGTACTTGGCTGGAAACCACCAGCTAGCGTAACGGACATAAGAAGTTTCTTGGGAATGGCAGGCTATTACCGGAGATTTATCGAAGGATTCTCCACCATAGCAAAGCCAATGAGCAGTTACTCAAGAAAGACAACAAGTTTGAATGGACGGAAGCCTGTGAGAAAAGCTTCCAAGAGCTAAAAAGGAAATTAACAACGGCACCAGTATTAATTGTGCCAGACATACAGAAGAATTTTGAGGTATATTGTGACACATCCCGGAAAGGCCTCGGATGCGTATTGATGCAAGAAGGCAAAGTAGTTGCGTATGTCTCCAGACAACTTCGCAAGCAGGAGGAAAATTATCCCACTCATGACTTGGAATTGGCAGCAGTCATCCATGCACTCAAAGAATGGAGACACTTTCTATTTGGAAATCGTCGCGAAATATACACAGACCATAAGAGCCTTAAGTATATTTTCACACAGCCGGAACTCAATTTACGGCAACGACGCTGGTTGGAGCTAGTGAAGGATTACGATGTTGGAATCCACTATCACCCCGGAAAAACAAATGTAGTGGCAGATGCCCTTAGTCGGAACCCCAGCTCGGACAACGACAGTATATCAAATTTGAGGCCAGAATTTCAACAGGAATTTGCCAGACTCAATTTAATAATGGTCACCGAAGGCAGTGTGTCGAATTTGGAAATACAGCCTACCCTGATAGAAAAGATTAAGGAGGCTCAGCATGGATACCCCAGCATTGATGGCATAAAAAGGAAAGTGAGTTTGGGCAAGGCCTCAGAACTCAACATAGACGAGCAGGGAATATTGTGGTACGGAGAAAGAATTTGCGTACCAAATATCAAGGACCTCAAACAACAGATTCTGGCTGAAAGCCACACCGCTCCATATTCAATCCATCCTGGAGGGACAAAAATGTACAAAGACCTTCAGGAAAAAATTTGGTGGCACGGTATGAAGAGAGACATAGCCACGTTCATTGCATGTTGTGACTCTTGTCAACGCATCAAGGCCGAGCACCAGAAACCAGCCGGGCTGTTATAGCCAAACAAGATACCCGAGTGGAAGTGGGACGAGATTGGAATGGATTTCATTGTTGGACTACCACGGTCACGACACGGAAATGATGCCATATGGGTCATAACCGACAGATTAACTAAGGTGGCACATTTCATCCCGGTGAAGAAAACTCACACCACTCAGAGACTGGCCAGGCTTTATCTTGCCCGTATCGTCTGCCTGCATGGAGTCCCAAAGACTATCATATCTGACAGAGGCACACAGTTCGTCTCTAGATTTTGGGATCACCTACAACAGGCACTGGGAACCCAACTAGCATTCAGTACTGCATACCACCCCCAGACTGATGGGCAAACTGAACGCATAAACCAAATTCTAGAAGACATGCTGAGAGCGTGTGTCCTCACTTACGTAACCAGTTGGGAAGAAAGCTTGCCATATGCAGAGTTCGCATACAACAACAGTTATCAAGCCAGCTTGCAAATGGCACCCTTTGAAGCTCTGTATGGGAGAAGATGTCGTACCCCGCTAAACTGGTCAGAAACCGGAGATAGCCACATCTTCGGCCCAGATATGCTCAAGGAGGCTGAGGAGAAAGTTAAGATGATTAGAGATCGACTCAAGACAGCCCAAAGTTGGCAAAAGAGTTATTACGATCGAAAGCATCGGGAAATCAGTTTTGAACCCGGAGAGTTTGTATACCTGAGAGTTTCTCCCATGAGGGGTCTGCAACGATTCAGGGTTAAGGGAAAGCTAGCACCAAGATTCATCAGACCATTCTGTATAGTGGCCCGAAGAGGCACGGTAGCCTACCAGCTAGACTTACCCGAAGATTTATCCGATGTCCACAACGTGTTCCACATCTCGCAGTTGAGGAAGTACGTGAGCAACCCAGAGAAGCAAGTATCACATGAAAACATTGACGTGCAACCAGACCTCACCTACCGGGAGCATCCAATAAAAATATTAGAGGAGTCTGAAAGGAGGACCCGACAGAAGACCATCAAGTTTTTCAGAGTTCAGTGGAGCAATCACACCGAGAATGAAGCGACTTGGGAAAGAGAGGATTTTCTTCGGACATAGCATCGACACCTGTTTGAGGATCAGCTGAAATCTCGGGGACGAGATTTTTCCGAAGGGGGTAGGTGGTGTGACACTCCAAAATTTTTTGTTGTTGTTTTTGTTTTCAGCAAGAGCCTAGCTTTGTTTGAAGAAGGTCATTTAAACCCTTCTTAAAAACCTCTCTTTGGAGTTTTCCTTCTCAAAAGCATTTCTTGGATTTAGTTTCTTCTAAAAACAAATCTTTTTGGTTTTGGGCTATTCTCTGGTTTTGATCTATTCTTGTTTTTACCTCTCCTCTTGTGGTTAAACCCTCCCAAAACCCCTCCTTCCACTTTGGGACAATCCAAAATTTCTGTCCCAACAAGTCCAACTCATTTTTTGGATTTTATTTCATTTATTTCTTTCCCCAAAACAATTTTGTCCTTTATTTTGAGCCAGGTGATTTGCAAAGCAAGTACCTTAATGCCTTTGAGCTTTGATCTCAAATCAACTCCTCTGGATAGTCCCTAGCACCCACAACCTAGAACCATCAAGATCCACTATTCTCCTTTTCAAAAATTTTAAGTTTCAGCTTCTGCAAGTTTGGACCAGATTTGTCAAATTTGGTGAAATTCATATCTCCACTTCTCCAAAAATTCCACCAAAATTCAGGCAGCCCCCAGTTGCAATGAGAGGCCACTCCACCAAAAATCAGCTCAAGGAAAAATCCCCACATGCCAAAATCATTCTGTCGAACACCTGGCTTGCACTGTTACTTTGCATTTTCAGAAAAATTCAGAGTTTCAGTAAGTTCAGATTCGTCAGAGTCTGGTCACCTGTCAACAGTGCGCCCTGGCACGTTGCGCACGGCCTCTCCTCCCTGGCCGGAGCGCCGCACGCCCCCTTGGATGAATGCAGGCGTAGGTGGCGGCGAGCCTCGCCAGCGTTGGCAGTTTCTGTGGTGGCTGCGCCACCCGTGGCGGCCAGCGAGGGCCCGAGCCCGCTCGCCGTGCCACCCGTCGCCGCCCATCGTTCCATGGCCCTCCGCGTGGCTCATGCACGCCAGCGCACCCCCGTTGCACCATCGCCGTGGCCGGCAAGCACAGGGCACGCCCTTTGCCGCCGACGGGCCCGCGCCACCCCGTTCCGTCGAACACCCCCCAAAGCTTCTAATCCTAGCGCGTTTAGTGCCTAAATGGAGCCTGTAGACCTCCACGTTGAAGCTCAACCGCTAAACCACCCCGACCAAGCTCTGCGCCGCCGTAACCTTCACCGGAGAACTCCGTTCACGGCCGTCACCTCGGATCGCCTATAAAAAATGGCCCCGAGCTCGCCCTCGAGCACGCACCCTCACTGCACCTCCCCAACACTCCGCCAGGCCACTAGAAGGACCTCGAGGAGGTATCCTCCCCCAACTCTGGCCGCCCCGTTCCACCTCGGCCTCCACCTCGATTCACTCCGGTGAGGCCGTCCCCGGCGTCCTAACCTCGGCAGCAACCCTCTTGAGCACCCAGGAGTCTAACCCCCACTTCAATTTGCCCTTCGTAGCACTCTCTGGCGAGAGCCAACCCCTCCCAAACCGCCGTCCGCCGGAGCCAGGGCCGCCGTCGACACAGTGCTCGCCGGCGACCACGACCACCACCCACCAACGCGGAATGATGCACTGAGCACGGAGGTACCACCCGATCCCCTTGCTTCGCCGTGGATTGCCGCCGGCGACCACCGCAGCCCTCGGGCGCCAACGAGCTCCGTCTCCCCCTTTTAAATTTTTAAACCTGATGGGTGGGACCCGCCTGTCAGTCTCTCATTCTTATTAAACGAACCGTTTTCTGAAAGCGTATTTTGGCAAAATGCGCTTTCCAGTTTGAATCGTTTTCTGGACTTTTCTGCTTAGCCCCCTGGGAAGTTTCTATTTCATTACAGAGAGGTCCTTGGACCAAAACACTTATAACTTTTAGACAGAAAAGGATTTTTGAACGATTCTTTTTCTGCACTCTTCAAAATTTTGTCTAGTTTTTTATCAGATTTATTTGAAAAATATTTGGTATATTTCTGTACACCTCACGGTATTTACGATAGCGCGTGTATTGTTGTATACCATAGATACCGAAGGAGGTGACGGAGCCGCGAACTTCATCAAGTTAGACTCTGACTATTCCGAACCAGGCAAGCATGTTTGAACTCTTGATATGATGAGTTTTTGTTGCAATGTTTGCATTTAGGAGTTTCATGGCATGTTTATGAACACTTCTTTGAATGTTATATTTCATGCAAAAAAATGGAAAGTGAGTTTTGGAAATCCATATGTTGTTGGATACATATTTGCATGGCCATGTGGTGGCATGAGGATGGGTAAGATGGCAGTGTTGTGGCATGCCAGTCTTATGCCAGTCTATTTGACTTCAGTGTCATCGTGAATCAAGTCACATTCCCATTCATTTCCTTTCCTTTACTGCCACATGTTTTCCGCAAGGAATATGGCTTAGTAAGTTGCAAACCGTTTTCCTGGTACACACCAAATAGAGAGGCCGGGATGAGGGTTCCATGGCCCTGGATTAATGCCCGTCATCCGGTCAGGGGGCATGGGTGTTTCCGGTTGGGACCGAGAGGGGGGCACCCCTTAGAGCGCGCGTATAGAAATTTGATCCCATGATATTCGAGGTTGTGACCTCCCCGTCTCAAAGTTTTTCTTGTACGATGTCTAGGGTGATTCCTGGCATCATGAGGTGGAATGGGTGTGTACTGGTTAAATGGGTTTCTACCGAAATACCGTAAACGGAACTAGTCCTTCGTAACTACGGAAATCCATTGGCTGTGGACAGTTCGTACAAACTCTGCAGAGTCACAAATCCTTTAAATCATCTTGTACATGTCCAAGTATTGTGTTCATCTTATCTTGTCAAATGTCAGTCCCAGTGACAAAACTCCGGTGGACTACAGGAGTGTTAAGTCCGGTTAAAAGTTTATTCTTGTGGATGGAATAATCTGATAACTACATTTGATATAAGCCCTTTCTGTGATGTCGCTCCGACGTCCGACTGTGGCACACTTGATATTTACATTTGATATAAGCCCTTTCTGTGACGTCGCTCAGACGTCTGACCGTGGCACGCTTGTTATTTATTTTCAATATAAGCCCTTTCTGTGATGTCGCTCAGACGTCCGACTGTGGCACGCTTGTTATGTATTTTCAATATAAGCCCTTTCTGTGATGTCGCTCAGACGTCCGACTGTGGCATGCTTGTTATATATTTTCAATATAAGCCCTTTCTGTGATGTCGCACAGACGTCCGACTGTGGTACGCTTGTTATGTATTTTCAAATAAAAGCCCTTTCTGCGATGTCGCCCAGACGTCCGACTGTGGCACGCTTGTCTTTTACTTTTCAGTATAAGCCCTTTATGTGGTGTCGCTTAGACGCCCGACTGCGGCATGATTTTTATTTTGTTTACCTTTCGAGGCGTTGTTCTAGACACCCGATCGGTTTCAATTATTTGTTTTACTTATCATGTCGTGCAAATTCTTTTTTTTTGGAATGAGCATTATTATTATTTTTGCTCATGACACATTCATGCATGCATTTGTTATATCCTTGGTCCGAACTGTCTTGCGAGTACTTTCAAAGTACTCACCCGGCTTGTTGATTTGGCCAGATGTTGATGAAGGCGATATCATGGATGAAGAGTTCGATAGCGAGTCTGACGCCTAGAGGAGTCCCAGTCAGTCCCATGCGATTTTGCATTTGGTCACTGTATTATATCCGCTTCCGCCACCCCAGAAATAAATTCATCGAGCCTCACCTCGATGCTCGATGAGCTGCCAGTTTAGAAGTCAAGTTATCCACCACCACTTTTATCTCGAGCTAGTAGCATGTCACCACACCTCTGTGTCATAACCGCTCTTATGTATAATATTGGCGTGTTTGTAATAAATTGTTGAGCATCCTCAGCTCAACCCTGTAATATATTTGATGCTACTGGTCTTCTGTATTCAAGTATTTGTCTACCAGTAAGGATAACTCTTCCTATACTGGAATCAAGAGATCGATTTCTCAATAAGTATTTTATTGAAAAACCGGTCGTGACAGCAGATATGGTTATATCTACTTAATGAAGCATAAGTCTGAAACATTTGAAAAGTTCAAAGAATTTCAGAGTGAAGTGGAAAATCATTGTAATAAGAAAATAAAGTTTCTACGATCTGATCATGGAGGAGAATATTTGAGTTACGAGTTTGGTCTTCATTTGAAACAATGTGGAATAGTTGCACAACTTACGCCACCTGGAACACCAAAGTGTAATGGTGTGTCCAAACGGCGTAACCATACTTTATTGGATATGGTGCGATCTATGATGTCTCTTACTGATTTATTGCTATCATTTTGGGGTTATGCTTTAGAGATGGCTGCATTCACTTTAAATAGGGCACCATCAAAATCCGTTGAGACGTCGCCTTATGAACTGTGGTTTGGCAAGAAACCAAAGTTGTCGTTTCTTAAAGTTTGGGGCTGCGATGCTTATGTGAAAAAGCTTCAACCAAATAAGCTCGAACCCAAATCAGAGAAGTGCGTCTTCATAGGATACCCAAAGGAAACTATTGGGTACACCTTCTAGCATAGATCCGAAGGCAAAATCTTTGTTGCTAAGAATGGATCCTTTCTAGAGAAGGAGTTTCTCTTGAAAGAAGAGAGTTGGAGGAAAATAAAACTTGATGAGGTAATTGTACCTTCTCCCTTATCGGAAAGTAGTTCATCACACAAATCAGTTCCAGTGATTCCCACGCCAATTAGTGAGGAAGCTAATGATGATTCAGCCTGTGCAAAACCGAACCGAAAACCAAAAACCGAACCAAAAAAACCAAACCGAAACCAAATGTCGGTTTTTTCAGGTTTTGGTTTCAGTTTCAGTTTCCAATTTCAAAAACCATATAGCCTTCGGTTTTTTTGGTTAGAAACCGATAGGTTTTCGGTTAAACCGAAATAACTGAAAGATCTTCACTGTATGAAGCTATTAGCTGAACCAGGAGCCACCCCTCCTTTTATAGACTTCTACCCATCGCGCTGCTGCACCGTCCGTGAGGTGGTACTAAAAGTTGCGGCTTTGGCCGATGACCTGGGCACCTGGCGCACATTGGGCTTGCTTGGGCCTCAAATTATCTAGCCCATTTTGTCTAGCGATCACTTTCTCCAAGTTCAGTTCAGGCAGCCTATCACGAACCTAAAAAAAAGGAGCATGGAGGCTAGTGTTGTGCCTGTGGTGTTTCGTGGCATATTTTTCTACGTAAAAAGCCTGAAGGCTAGCGCAAGCGCTGCTCTTTCCCTGGTTTGTCCTTAAATTTTCCTAGTACGTACATATCTCTCTATCAACGCCTCATCGGTCATTATATGCTTTAATCTAGTGCACTTCGTACATACATATATGCCACCAAATCAGTTCTACCATCTAATGATTTAATCTACGTACATAGTTCTCAAAAGAACAAAGTAATCTACATACACAGATTGAACCATGTGAAAAAAATTACGCGTTGTTCAAAAATTCGCGTCAACTTTGGTTATTTTGGTTATTACCGAAACCGAACCAAAATTAAATGGTTATTACCGAAACCGAACCGTATCTATGTATAAAACCGTATAAACCGAAGTATGAAAACCTTATAAACCACAAACCGTATAAACCAAACCGAATCAAGCCGAAAAAACTGAATGCACAGACTGAATGATGATGATCATGAAACTTCAGATCAAGTCACTACCAAACCTCATAGGTCTTCTAGAGTACGATCCGCACCAGAGTGGTACGGTAATCCTATCCTAGAAGTCATGTTACTAGACCATGGTGAACCTACGAACTATGAGGAAGCGATGATGAGCCTAGATTCCATGAGATGGCTTGAGGCCATGAAATCTGAGATGGGATCCATGTATGAGAACAAAGTGTGGACTTTGGTGGATTTGCCCGATGATCGGCATGTTGGGAAACGCGGTAATTTCAAAACATTTCCTACAATCACGCAAGATCTATCTAGGTGATGCATAGCAATTAGAGGGGAGAGTGTGTCCACGTACCCTTGTAGACCGAAAGTGGAAGCCTTTCAATAACGCAGTTGATGTAGTCGAACTTCTTCACGATCCAACCGATCCAAGTACCTAACGTACGGCACCTCCATGTTCAACACACGTTTATCTCGATGACGTCCCTCGTGCTCTTGGACATTTGAGGACGAGGGTGAATTCTGTCAGCATGACGGCGTGGTGATGGTGATGATGACGTTACTGGCGCAGGGCTTTGCCTAAGCACTATGATGGTATGATCGAGGTGTGTAACTATGGAGGGGGCACTGCACATAGTTAAGAGAAACTTGTGTCTTCTAGGGTGCCCCCCTGCCCTCGTATATAAAGGAGGGATAGGAGAGGCAGCCGGCCCTAGGGGTGTGCGCCAAGGTGTGGAGTCCTACTAGGACTCCCTAGTCCTAGTAGGATTCCACCTCCCACACGGAGTAGGAAAGGGGGAAGGGAGAAGGAGAAGGAAAGGGGGGCTGACCCCCTTCTCCTAGTCCTAATCGGCCTCCTGCCCAAGGAGGGGCGCACCAGCCCCTTGTTGGCTGGTGTGCTTCCCTCTTATGGCCCATAAGGCCCATAACTTCTCCCGAGGGGTTCCGGTAACCTCCCGGTACTCCGGAAAATACCCGAATCACTCGGAACCTTTCCGATGTCCGAATATAGCCTTCCAATATATGACTCTTTACCTCCCGACCATTTCGAGACTCCTCATCATTTCCGTGATCTCATCCAAGACTCCGAACAAACTTCAGTCCTCAAATCACATAACTCATAATACAAATCATCATCGAACGTTAAGTGTGCGGACCCTACGGGTTTGAGAACTATGTAGACATGACCGAGACACATCTCCGGTCAATAACCAATAGCCAAACATGGATGCTCATATTGGCTCCTACATATTCTACGAAGATCTTTATCGGTCAAACCGCATAACAACATACATTGTTCCCGAGATGTTACTTGCCCGAGATTCGATCGTCGGTATCATCATACCTAGTTCAATCTCGTTACTAGCAAGTCTCTTTACTCGTTCCGTAATACGTCATCCCACAACTAACTCATTAGCTACAATGCTTGCAAAGCTTATATTACCGAGAGGGACCAGAGATACCTCTCCGAAATACGGAGTGACAAATCCTAATCTCGATCTATGACAACCCAACAAACACCTTCGGAGACACCTGTAGAGCACCTTTATAATCACCCTTTTATGTTGTGACGTTTGGTAGAACACAAAGTGTTCCTCCGGTATTCGGGAGTTGCATAATCTCATAGTCTAAGGAACATGTATAAGTCATGAAGAAAGCAATAACAATGAAACTATAACAATCATAATGCTAAGCTAACAGATGGGTCTTGTACATCACATCATTCTCCTAATGATGTGATCCCGTTCATCAAATGACAACACATGTCTATGGTCAGGAAACATAACCATCTTTGATTAACGAGCTAGTCAAGTAGAGGTATACTAGGGACACTATGTTTTGTCTATGTATTCACACATGTACTAAGTTTCTGGTTAATACAATTCTAGCATGAATAATAAACATTTATCATGATATAAGGAAATAAATAATAACTTCATTATTGCCTATAGAGTACTAAGGTGTGATCATGTTTTGCTTATTAGAGAAGTTTAGTCACTGGGTCTGCCACATTCAGAGCCGTATGTATTTTGCAAATATTCAGAGCTACTCTAGCTAATTGCTCCCATTTTCAATATGTATCCAGATTGAGACATAGAGTCATCTGGATCAGTGTAAAAGCTTGTATCAACATAACTATTTATGACGAACTCTTCATCATCCCCATCACCGAGAAACATTTCCTTAGTCCTCACTAAGGATAATTTTGACCGCTGTCCAGTGATCTACTCTTAGATCACTATTGTACCCCCTTGCCAAACGCATGGCAAGGTACACAATAGGTCTGGTACATAGCACATCATACTTTATAGAACCTATGGTTGTGGCATAGGAAATGACTTTCATTCTCTTTCTATCTTCTGCCGTGCTCGGGCTTTGAGTCTTACTCAACTTTACACCTGGTAATACAGACAAGAACTCCTTCTTTGACTGATCCATTTTGAACTCTTTCAAAAACTTGTCAAGGTATTTACTCATTGAAAAATCTTATCAAGCGTCTTGATCTATCTCTATAGATCTTGATGCCCAATATGTAAGTAGCTTCACCAAGGTATTTCATTGAAAAATTCTTATTCAAGTATCCCTTTATGCTATCTAGAAATTCTATATAATTTCCAATCAACAATATGTCATCCACATATAATATTAGAAATGCTACAGAGCACCCACTCACTTTCTTGTAAATACAGGCTTCACGAAAAACCATATGCTTTGATCACACTATCAAGGCGTTTATTCCAACTCCGAGAGGCTTGCACCAGTCCATAGATGGATCGCTGGAGCTTGCACACTTTGTTAGCACCCTTTGGATCGATAAAACCTTCTGGTTGCATCATATACAACTCTTCTTCCAGATATCCATTCAGGAATGCAGTTTTGACATCCATCTGCCAAATTTCATAATCATAAAATGCGGTAATTGCTAACATGATTCGGACAGACTTAAGCATCGCTACGGGTGAGAAAGTCTCATCATAGTCAATTCCTTGAACTTGTCGAAAACCTTTCGCAACAAGTCGAGCTTTGTAGACAGTAACATTACCGTCTGCATTGGTCTTCATCTTGAAGATCCATTTATTTTCTATGGCTTGTCGATAATCGGGCAAGTCCACCAAATTCCACACTTTGTTCTCATACATGGATCACATCTCAGATTTCATGGCCTCAAGCCATTTCGCAGAATCTGGGCTCATCATCTCTTCCTCATAGGTCATAGGTTCATCATGGTCTAGTAACATGACTGCCAGAATAGGATTACCGTACCACTCTGGAGCGGATCATACTCTGGTTGACCCACGAGGTTTGGTAGTACCTTGATCTGAAGTTTCATGATCATTATCATTAGCTTCCTTACTAATTGATGAACTACTTTCCAATTCGAGAGAAGGTACAGTTACCTCATCAAGTTCTACTTTCCGCCCACTCACTTCTTTCGAGAGAAAACTCCTTCTCTAGAAAGGATCCATTCTTAGCAACAAATATCTTGTCTGAACTGACCACAGTGATAGAAGGTCTACCCAACAGTTTCTTTTGTGTATCCTATGAAGATACATTTCTCCGATTTGGGTTTGAACTTATCAGGTTGAAGCTTTTTCACATAAGCATCGCAACCCCAAACTTTAAGAAAGACAACTTTGGTTTCTTGCCAAACCACAATTCATAAGGTGACGTCTCAACGGATTTTGATGGTGCCCTGTTTAACGTGAATGCAGCTGTCTTTAATGCATAACCCCAAAATGATAGTGGTAAATCGGTAAGAGACAACATAGATCGCACCATATCCAATAAAGTGCGGTTACGACGTTCGGACACACCATTACACTGTGGTGTTCTAGGTGGCGTGAGTTGTGAAACTATTCCACATTGTTTTAAATGAAAGTCGTAACTCAAATATTCTCCTCCATGATCAGACTGTAGAAACTTTATTTTCTTGTTACGATGATTTTCCACTTCACTCTGAAATTCTTTGAACTTTTCAAATGTTTCAGACTTATGCTTCATTAAGTAGATATAACCATATCTGCTCAAATCATCTGTGAAGGTAAGAAAATAACGATACCCGCCATGAGACTCAACACTCATTGGACCGCATACATCGGTATGTATTATTTCCAATAAGTCAGTAACTCGTTCCATTGTTCTGGAGAACAGAGTTTTAGTCATCTTGCCCATGCGGCATGGTTCGCAAGCAAAAAGTGATTCATAATCAAGTGATTCCAAAAGTCCATCAACATGGAGTTTCTTCATCCGCTTTACACCAATATGACCTAAACGGCAGTGCCACAAGTATGTTGCACTATCATTATCAACTTTGCATCTTTTTCCATTAATTTTATGAATATGTGTATCACTACGATCAAGATTCAATAGACCATCTACATTGGGTGTATGACCATGGAAGGTTTTATTCATGTAAACAGAATAACCATTATTCTTTGTCGTAAATGAATAACCGTATTGCAATAAACATGATCTAATCATATTCATGCTCAAGGCAAACACCAAATAACATTTATTTAGGTTCAACACTAATCCCGAAAGCATAGGGAGTGTACGATAATGATCATATCAATCTTGGAACCACTTCCAACACACATCGTCACTTCATCCTCAATTAATCTCTATTTATTCTGCAACTCCTGTTTCGAGTTATAATCTTAGCAACCGAACAAGTATCAAATACACAGGGATTACTACGAGCACTAGTAAGGTACACATAAATAATATGTATATCAAATATACATTTGTTCACTTTGCCATCCTTCTTATCCGCCAAATATTTGGGGCAGTTCCGCTTCCAGTGACCATTTCCTTTGTAGTAGAAGCACTCAGTTTCAGGCTTAGGTCCAGCTTTGGGCTTCTTCATGAGAGTGACAACTTGCTTGTCATTCTTCTTGAAGTTCCCTTTCTTTCCCTTTGCCCTTTTCTTGAAACTAGTGGTCTTGTTTAATCATCAACACTTGATGCTCTTTCTTGATTTCTACTTTCGTTGATTTCAGCATCACGAAGAGCTCGGGAATCGTTTTCATCATCCCTTGCATGCTATAGTTCATCACGAAGTTCCAGTAACTTGGTGATGGTGACTAGAGAATTCTGTCAATCACTATCTTATCTAGAAGATTAACTCCCACTTGATTCAAGTGATTGTAGTACCGATACATTCTGAGCACATGCTCACTAGCTGAGCAATTCTCCTCCATCTTTTAGGCGAACTACTTGTCAGAGGTCTCATACCTCTTGACACGGGCATGAATTTGAAATACCAATTTCAACTTCTTGGAACATCTCATATGTTCCGTGGCATTCAAAATGTTTGTGAAGTCCCGGTTCTAAGCCGTAAAGCATGGTGCACTAAACTATCATAGTCATCATATTGAGCTAGCCAAACGTTCATAACGTCTGCATCCGCTCCTGCAATAGGTCTATCACCTAGTGGTGCATCAAGGACATAATTCTTGTGTGCAGCAATGAGGATAAACCTCATATCACGGACCTAGTCCGCATCACTGCTACTATCATCTGTCAACTTAATTTTCTCTAGGAACAGATATAGAAACATAGCGAATTTATAACGCGAGCTATTGATCTACAACATGATTTGCAAAATACTATCAGGACTAAGCTCATGATGAATTAAAGTTCAATTAATCATATTACTTAAGAACTCCCACTTAGATAGACATCCCTCTAGTCATCTAAATGATCACGTGATCCAAATCAACTAAACCATGTCTGATCATTACGTGAGATGGAGTAGTTTTCAATGGTGAACATCTCTAGTTGATCATATCTACTATATGATTCACGCTCAACCTTTCGGTCTCCAGTGTTCCGAGGCCATATCTGTATATGCTAGGCTCGTCAAGTTTAACCCGAGTATTCTGCATGTGCAAAACTGGCTTGCACCCATTGTATGTGAACGTAGAGCTTATCCACCCGATCATCACGTGGTGTCTCGGCAGGACGAACTGTCGCAACGCTGCATACTCAGGAAGAACACTTATACCTTGAAATTCAGTAAGGGATCATCTTATAATGCTACCGCCGTAATAAGCAAAATAAGATGCATAAAAGATAAACATCACACGCAATCAAAATATGTGACATGATATGGCCATCATCATCTGGTGCTCATGATCTCCATCACCGAAGCATTGTCATGATCTCCATCGTCACCGGCGCGACACCATGATCTCCATTGTAGCATCGTTGTTGTATCGCCAACTATGCTTCTACGACTATCGCTACCGCTTAGTGATAAAGTAAAACAATTACATGGTGATTGCATTGCATACAATAAAGTGACAACCATATGGCTCCTGCCAGTTGCCGATAAATTTTTACAAAACATGATCATCTCATACAACAATTTATATCACATCATGTCTTGACCATATCACATCACAACAAGCCCTGCAAAAACAAGTTAGACGTCATCTACTTTGTTGTTGCAAGTTTTACGTGGCTGCTACAGGCTTCTAGCAAGAACTATTCTTACCTACGCAGCAAAACCACAATGATTTTTTGTCAAGTGTGTTGTTTAACCTTCAACAAGGACCGACCGTAGTCAATCTCGATTCAACTAAAGTTGGAGAAACAGACACCCGCCAGCCACCTATGTGCAAAAGCACGTTGGTAGAACCAGTCTCATGAACGCGGTCATGTAATGTCGGTCCGGGCCGCTTCATCCAACAATACCGCCGAATCAAAGTAAGACGTTGGTGGTAAGCAGTATGACTATTATCACCCACAACTCTTTGTGTTCTACTTGTGCAAATAACATCTATGCATAGACCTGGCTCGGATGCCACTGTTGGGGAACGTGGTAATTTCAAAAAAAAATCCTACGATCATGCAAGATCTATCTAGGTGATGCATAGCAACGAGAGGGAGAGTGTGTCCACGTACCCTCGTAGACCGAAAGCGGAAGCGTTTCAATAACGCGGTTGATGTAGTCGAACTCCTTCGTGATCCAACCGATCCAAGTACCGAATGTACGTCACCTCCGCGTTCATCACACATTCAGCTCGATGACGTCCCTCGTGCTCTTGATCCAGTTGAGGACGAGGGTGAGTTCCGTCAGCACGATGGAGTGGTGATGGTGATGATGACGTTATCGGTGCAGGGCTTCGCCTAAGCACTACGATGGTGTGATTGAGGTGTGTAACTGTGGAGGGGGGCACCGCACACGGTTAAGAGAAACTTGTGTCTTCTAGGGTACCTCCTGCCCCCGTTGTAGGATCGGAAGTATGACTAGAGGGGGTGATTAGACTACTTGACCAATTAAAAACTTATCATTTTCCCAATTCTAGTCTTCGGCAGATTTTAGCTATCTTAGCACAAGTCAAGCAATCTTCACAAAATTCAAGCAAGCATGCAAAGAGTATATGAGCAGCGGAAAGTAAAGCATGCAAGTTGCAAGAATGTAAAGGGGAAGGATTTGGAGAATACAAACGCAATTGGAGACACAGATGTTTTTGTCATGGTTCTGATAGGTGGTGCTATCGTACATCCACGTTGATGGATACTTCAACCCACAAAGGGTAACGGTTGTGCGAGTCCACGGAGGGCTCCACCCAAGAAGGGTCCACGAAGAAGTAACCTTGTATATCCCACCATGGCCGTCGCCCACGAAGGACTTGCCTCACTAGCGGTAGATCTTCACGAAGTAGGCGATCTCCTTGCCCTTACAAACTCCTTGGTTCAACTCCACAATCTTGTCAGAGGCTCCCAAGTGACACCTAGCCAATCTAGGAGATACCACTCTCCAAGAAGTAACAAACGGTGTGTTGATGATGAACTCCTTGCTCTTGTGCTTCAAATGATAGTCTCCCCAACACTCAACTCTCTCTCACAGGATTTGGATTTGGTGGAAAGAAGATTTGAGTGGAAAGCAACTTGGGAAAGGCTAGAGATCAAGATTCATATGGTAGGAATGGAATATCTTGGCCTCAACACATGAGTAGGTGGTTTTCTCTTAGAAATCTTAAGTTGGAAGTGTAGGTTTGTTCTGATGGCTCTCTCCATGAATTAAGAGGAGGTGGAGGGGTCTATATAGCCTCCACACAAAATCTAACCGTTACACACAATTTACAAATCTCGGTGGGACCGAATCAACAAACTCGGTCAGACCGATTTAGTAAACCTAGTGACCGTTAGGATTTTCGATGGGACCGACATGCAACTCGGTAGGACCGATATGGTTAGGGTTAGGGCATAACGTAATCTCGGTGACACCGATTACACAAACTCGATGAGACCGATTTTGGTAATAAGCTAACCAGAGAGTTGGTCAGGTAAACTCGATGGGACCGGTTCGCTCATTTCGGTGGGACCCAAATGTTACGAAAAGGAAACAGAGAGTTTACATTGCAATCTCAGTGGGACCGATCGCTCATCTTGGTGGTACCAAAACGTTACGAAGGGAAATAGAGAGATTACAATCCCATCTCGGTGAGACCGAGATCCCTATCGGTGAGACCGATTTGCCTAGGGTTTGTGGCAGTGGCTATGACATCTAAACTCGGTGGCGCCAGGTAGAAAGAATCGGTGGGGCCGAGTTTGACTTTTGGTTTGGGTCATATGTGGATATGAGAAAGCAGTTGAGGGTTTTTGGAGCGTATCACTAAGCACTGTGGAGCAAGAAACTCATTAAACAACACCTCATCCCTCCTTGATAGTATTGGCTTTTCCTATAGACTCAATATGATCTTGGATCACTAAAGTATAAAATGTAGAGTCTTGAGCTTTTTAGCTTGAGCCAATCCTTTTATCCTTAGTATTTTGAGGGATCCACCTTCCTTATCCATGTCATGCCATTCATTGAGATTTTCCTGAAATGTTCATCTTGGAATGATGTTAGCTCAATGAGCTATATGTTGTTAGGAATTACCAAAACCACCTAGGGATAGTTGCACTTTCAATCTCCCCCTTTTGGTAATTGATGACAACATATAGATCAAAGCTTCGACAAATAATAATAAGAGAGAAAAATATTGTCGCTTTGAGAAGTATGTGATAAGCAAGAGCTCCCCCTTAATTTGTGCATAGTTTAAGATTTTCTTTGGACTGCAAATGCATAAAGAGTTAGGCTCATGGGTTACTCTTCCATGTCACATACATCTTGGTGGAGCACTCAAAATAATAAAGATTGAATACATGCACTCGTCACCAAGCAAAGTGAATGATCAAATAGAGATAGATGGGATAATGTCATCCAACAAGCATAAATGTAGCATATGATCAAACACATGATCATCCAGGTATCACACAGACATAAAGTATCTCAAACAAGCAAATAAAGTTTAACCACCAAAGCAAGAGAGAACAAAAGCAAACTCTCTCTCTCTCGAAGCCTATGATCTATACATTTTTCTCCCCCTTTGGTAACAAGTTACCAAAAAGTTCCTAGAAAATGCATAGTACTATGTCGTCTCTCAGGCTTGGTCTTGATGTGGTGGTGTAGATATGACTCCAAGGATGAAAGCTTCCGTTGATGTGGATGGAGCTGGAGGTGTAGGTCCTGGAGCTGGTTGCACTGGAGCTATAGGAGCTATAGCTGGTGTAGATGAAGTGGCTCTGGTGTCTGTCACTGGCACTGCAGCTGATCTCTGAGCTCTAGGCACTCTCGCAAATGCATCAGTGGTTGTCTTGCCCTTCCTCTCCTGCATATCATCCTGAAGCTGCTCAACAACAGACTGGATCTAAGTTACCTTCACATCCAAGTCATAGAACTTCTGCTCCATGATCCTCTCCAGGCTCTCCTGGTTTTGAGTCATGGTTGCCAGCCCTTTCTCAATCCTCAGAGTGGATGCAATCAAGTAGCCTAGTTGATCTTGTTTGCTCTTCAAAAAGTACTGAGATGCCTCTTCCATTGTTGGCATCTTGGTAGCCTTATCTGTCCTTGCCTTCTCCTTCTTTGCTTGAGCATGCACAGAAGATGGTTCATCTTCATCCATAACCACTTGGTTGTCCTCAAAATCTGGAAAGATAGGCATGTGATCCTTGTCTAATAGGTATGTGCCTGTTCCCATCTTGGAGTTAATCAGCTCCTGGATTTGTGGGGCATACCCACAGCTTCTCTTCTGGTCAGCTGATGTCCTCTTGATAGTCTCAACTATGAGGCTCATGACCTTGAACTTTTGAGGCACATCAAATATGTGTAGCAGATTGATAGCATGGCCTTTGATCATGTTGTGATCTCCTGACTTGGGCAAGCGTGTGTGCCTAAGGATCCAATTGATGGTTGGCAGTCCTGACAGAAGGAAATGTACAGATCCAAACTTGTGTGTTTCAAGAGCTTTATCTGGGATCTCCTTGTACATGTGTGCCATAGAATTGTGATCCTTCTTCTTCTTGGCATAGACATCCAAGTCATCTTCTTTCTCCTTTGGTGCATTGATCAGATTTGCCCATTCTTCAATTGTAGACTGGTACCTTGTACCTTCAGACATCCATACTATCCTGCCATCTGGATAGAAGTGTGTTGTGGAGTAGAATTGCATTATGAGCTCATCATTCCACTTTGTGAACTTCTGTCCAACAAAGTCTGCAACTCCACAAGCACTGAAACTGTCATACACACCAGGATAGTGTTCCTCATTCTCCTTGATGTATTTCCAGTCCACCCACCTCATGTCACAAACTATAGGCTTCTTGTCCAGCAGCATAGTCTCATAGAAATCCTGTTGTTCCTTAGTATGTAACCTATAGTCAACAACAGTCCTTCTCCTAATAGCATAAGGATCAGACAACCTCCACTATCTAAGTCCTGCATCCTTCCTCAGCTTCATGGTCTCAGCCACAGGATGAGCATCATTGTGGTCTGGAATCTTTGGCTTCAACTTCCTCAAGATATGCTCTGCATCTTCTTCTTCTTCAGCAACAGCTTCAGGCACTGGGGCCTTGTTCTTTTCAGCAGCAGATATGTTCCTGGTATTCCTCTTAGGTGCAGTATTGGGCTTGGACGCAGCTTTGGGTGCTTCTTTAGGCTTTGATGATGCAGCCCCTGACCTAATAGCATCACCCATAAGCTTTTGAGCCTTGGGTGCTGGTGCAGCAGCCTCTTCTTCCTCTTCCTCTTCCATCATGGAAGGCTGTCCAACAACTCTGGCCATGGTCTTATTGACCCTTTCCTTCCTCTTCTTCCCTTCTGTAGCAGCCTCTTTGGGATCAGATTTCTCAGGTACTTGAGTAGAGGCTCTGGCTTTAGACATGGGAGTTCTCTTTGCAGGCACTTTGGTCTTCATACCAGGCTTAGTAGTTGTAGTTGTGCCATATTCCTTTTTGAGCATTTTCTTCTTGGAAGTGGCCTCATCCTCAACTGGCACATAGTCTTCATCCTCAGATTTTGAGGTTTTCTTCTTTCTGGCCCTGGTGGCAGCTTTGGGCAAGTTGCTTGGGGTGCTCCTGCTGCCATCATCTAAGGTGCTAGAGGGACTAGTGCCCTCACTCATGTGAATCTTCTCCTCTGACTAGTTCTGGCTGTCACTTTGATCAGACATATTGAAAGTACTGACTGCAGACCCTGTGAATAGATATAGATGAGATAGAGTGGATGAGCATCACAAAATCAGAGGTTTTTGCAAAAGAATGATTCAAAAACTTAGTTTTAGTTTTCCATAGAAAGCATTTCGGATCAACCGATTTGCAAACTCAGTGATACCGAAGCAGCTTTTGGAACCTAAACTAGTGAACTCGGTCAGACCGAGTCATAGTTTGGTGGCACCGAGACTGCTAGGGTTTCACAAAGTCCTGAACTCGGTCAGACCGAGAATCACTTGTGCAATGGCCTTACCCGAATCGGTGGAATCGATTTCTACAACTCGATGGGTCCGAGATGGTTTCGGCGAAAACCTAACCCTAAATTTCCAATTCACTTCTATTCTATGGATTGTTTTGGCTGGATAGAATCATTTCAATGGTGGCAAGAATCATGATGAACACAATGTGCTAGGAATCGAACGGGGATAGCACTGTGATTGAATCCATACCCTAGCTTGGTGATGAACTCGCTATGGCGGCAACGGCGGGGATGAATTCTGTTGACGGCGGCATAGACTAGCAACTGGAGGCGGCTGGCGACGAGGAGGACGATCCGAAGACCCTGGAGGCAGAGCGAGCTATGCGCGGGCGAAGGGGTTTGGAGAAAGTTTCCAAATTTTTTGCCCGTGAGTATATATAGCCCGACCCTGTCGGTGTGACCGAGTGGAACAACTCGGTGGCACCGAGATGCATAACTGTTGACAGTTACAGCAACTCGGTGTGACCGAAATGTTCAGATCGGTTGCACTGAGATTAAAAACCTAGATCGACTTAGTGATCTCGGTATGACCAAAATGGAAGAATCGGTCAGACCAAAACGCACAAAGAAGTTTTGGAAGTTTAAGTCTATGACAAATCGGGGACTGCGAGTGCTCCTCACACAGAGTGGTTCGAATCTGACTTGATCAAATTTTGTGATGTAGCATGAATAGAGTTTGAGACAAGAAAAGCATAAATAGTTGGAGATGGTTCTTAGGCATTCTTGTTCATCCACTTGGCAAAAGAAAAAGAAACCAATCAATCAAAGCAACAAGTGGATGTCCTCAAATGAGTTAAATATGCAACCAACATGCTCACACAATAAAATGGCAAATGAAATATGTGGCAAAGCATGCACAACAAATTCTAGCATCTATCAAACAATTGGCGATGACTAGGTCATCTATATATGAGTATATTGACTTAGGAGTCAAATGAGAACATTTGATCATAGGTCATACCCATCGTTTAGGCTCAAGTGGGGTTACCACTTTTACATAATGCATTGATGTGTTCACACCATTAGAGTTGCTTTGACTCAATTCTTAGAGTTAATCTCCCCCTAGATGTGAGATTCCCCCTTAGAGGGATGAACTAACCTTGGGTTTTGTCGATGATGACTTCATGTAGGTGTTGAAGATGTGGATGCTCAATGTTGATGAAGATCATTTGGAGCAATCCTTTGGAGTGACTTGCACTTTCAATACCTACATGGGTTAGTCCCATAAGGAACAAACATGGATATCCATAGACATAGAGTGATGCACACACAAGATGATGTCCATGAACGCATTAGGTTACCTTGTCCCTTGTCTTACCAACAAGAGGGTTTGTGACTCCTTGAACTAGTGCAAGATGTGGAAGTTGATTGCACTTGTTCTTGCCAAAAATGATATGAGTGAAGTATGTTGGCGGAGTCACCCTCAAGAACTCTCTAGTTCTTCTTCTTTGGGATCCACATCATCTTGATGGGAATCCTTGGAGTTGTAGTCATACTTGATGAAGTAGAACTTGACGTTGTCTTGGGAACCCACTTGACCAAGACCTTAGGAGCTTCTTCAAATGCATCAATCTCCTCTTGAAGCTTGTCCTTGCCTTTTTGCCTGTGGTCTTGTGGTGGAAGATCATCTTGAGCTTGTGTCCCCTTGAAGGAAGTAGGATCATACTTCTCTTGTTGAGGAACAAACTTCGTCTTGGGATATTGATCTTCTTCCCACTCAACTCCATTGGCATTGAACTTTTGTTCAAAACCAACACCTTGATTCTTCCGGTGCCTTCCTTGCTTGCGTACAATTTCCTCAAATTGCTTACTCCCGGCAAGGCTCTTGTAAACACCTTTCTCTATAATTCCCTTCAATAAGCTATTTTCTTGCTCAAGTGTAACTTGGCTAAGAGAATCATTAGTGTAATCAAGAGAACTACTAGAAGCAACAATATTGGATTTAGCATGATTATTGTTACTACTAGAGGAAGAATCTTTCTTGTTCTTGTTAATGGACTTGACTTGAGGCATGTAAGTTGATAAGAGCAAACGCTTGGCAATGTAAGAAGAACTTCTCTTACGGAGATCATCATTGATTGCCTTTAAGAACTCATGCTCTTGCTCAAGGTTGAGCTTTTCAAAGCGTAACTTCTCATGAGCCCTTAAAAGTTCTCGATGATCATCTAAGATAGTTTCATGAGCTAACTTAAGAGTGCTTAGTTCTTTAGTTAGAAGCTCAATCTTCTCCTTATCATTGTCATTCGTTTTATCTTGATTAGCATGATTAATTGATGTTTCATCATAGTATTCATCACTAGAGTTGTCAACAAGTAAATCATCATCACCTAACAAGTCATCTTCATCGCTATTGAAATAAACATACTCGGGGTGTGTTACCTTAGGGCCTTTAGCCATGAAGCATGTTCCAAGTCCTTCATTTGGTGAATCAAATATGTCGTAGGAGTTGTGTCGTGGTGGGCGCACGACAGATGCCAAGGGATGGCTAAAGAGAGGAGGAGGCTCGAGGGCGCTTGTGGGCTTCGGAGGCGAGGTTGATATGCGCGGGCGCGGGACGCTGGACATACCCAGGTTCAGGGCTCTCCGGAGAGATAACACCACTAGTCCTGCCGAGTTTAGTTGGATGGTCAATAGTACAATGTCGCTCCTGGAGCTGTATGGAGGAGGAAGGAGGCTGGCCAAGGCTCGGGCTGCTCCTTCTCTCTGGTGTTGCTATGTAGTGGCTAGTCCTATCTTGCTTGCTTGCTTTATCTCGTATGGCTTTGCACGCCGGGGATCACACATCTCATGCCCCGTAGGCGTGGACTCTTGGGGGGGTTTTGTAGATCAACCCACCCAGGGTTACAATGGTAATACGCCGAGTTCGTGGGTCCGTATTGTTGGTGTCTGGGGTACCAGGCTGGGTCCCGCTTGGGAGCTTGTGGTTCGCCGGGTTCCCCTAGGTGCGGGCCCGCGTACCTAGGGGGACTGTGCGCCGTCTTGTCGATTGTCATGGCGTGGCCGAGTAGAGCCGCGCACAGTGTTCTCCATCAGGTCGCCGCTTGATGTCATCAGCGATGAGGACAGGAACACTGTTGCCGTGCCAGCCCTGGTCAGCGGGTAGGTAAGGGGCACTGTTGCCACACTCCGGCTGACCACGGGCATGGGCGGGGGCACTGTAGTCTTGGTCATCGGTGATTGAGGTCTCGTCCCATCGTACGGCCTGGATGGGACGGGAGCTGACCCGTGGCTGGGTTGTCGTGGACGCCACGGGTGGGTTGGCTTGCTGGGGAAGCCAAGGATGCACCGAGCTGAGTTGCCTTGCACAAGCCGCTGCGGCTGGGTCGACGTACCTTGCCGAGTCGAGGGTCTTGGCCGGGTTGCGCGCCTTGCCGGGTCGAGCGACCCGGCCTGGCGCACGCCGGTTTGTGGGGTGATGCGGGCCCTGCTGTTTTTGAAATAGATCCGGGTTTCATTGCCTGCTTGGGTTTCATCCCCCCGACGGTAGTCCCCGAAGCTGTGAAGGTCCGTCGTCTTCGGATGAGCGGGCCTTCGCAGCTTCCCCCTTGAGCAAGGCGGAAACTGCGAACGCCGGGTCCGGCAACACCCACTATGTGCCGGTTTGTTGGAAATATGCCCTAGAGGCAATAATAAATTGATTATTATTATATTTCCTTGTTCATGATAATCGTTTATTATCCATGCTAGAATTGTATTGATAGGAAACTCAGATACATGTGTGGATACATAGACAACACCATGTCCCTAGTAAGCCTCTAGTTGACTAGCTCGTTAATCAATAGATGGTTACGGTTTCCTGACCATGGACATTGGATGTCGTTGATAACGGGATCACATCATTAGGAGAATGATGTGATGGACAAGACCCAATCCTAAGCCTAGCACAAGATCATGTAGTTCGTATGCTAAAGCTTTTCTAATGTCAAGTATCATTTCCTTAGACCATGAGATTGTGCAACTCCCGGATACCGTAGGAGTGCTTTGGGTGTGCCAAACGTCACAACATAACTGGGTGGCTATAAAGGTACACTACGGGTATCTCTGAAAGTGTCTATTGGGTTGGCACGAATCGAGATTGGGATTTTGTCACTCCGTGTAAACGGAGAGGTATCTCTGGGCCCACTCGGTAGGACATCATCATAATGTGCACAATGTGACCAAGGGGTTGATCACGGGATGATGTGTTACGGAACGAGTAAAGAGACTTGCCGGTAACGAGATTGAACAAGGTATCGGTATACCGACGATCGAATCTCGGGCAAGTACCATACCGCTAGACAAAGGGAATTGTATACGGGATTGATTGAGTCCTTGACATCGTGGTTCATCCGATGAGATCATCGTGGAACATGTGGGAGCCAACATGGGTATCCAGATCCCGCTGTTGGTTATTGACCGGAGAACATCTCGGTCATGTCTGCATGTCTCCCGAACCCGTAGGGTCTACACACTTAAGGTTCGATGACGCTAGGGTTATAAAGGAAGCTTATATGTGGTTACCGAATGTTGTTCGGAGTCCCGGATGAGATCCCGGATGTCACGAGGAGTTCCAGAATGGTCCGGGGGTAAAGATTTATATATAGGAAGTCCTGTTTCGGCCATCGGGACAAGTTTCGGGGTCATCGGTATTGTACCGGGACCACCGGAAGGGTCCCGGGGGCCCACCGGGTGGGGCCACCTGCCCCGGGGGGGCACATGGGCTGTAGGGGGTGCGCCTTGGCCTACATGGGCCAAGGGCACCAGCCCCTAGAGGCCCATGCGCCAAGATATAGGAAAAAGGGGAGAGTCCTAAAGGGGGAAGGCACCTCCGAGGTGCCTTGGGGAGGATGGACTCCTCCCCCCCTCTTAGCCGCACCCCTTTCTTGGAGGAAGGGGCAAGGCTGCGCCTCCCCCCTCTCCCCTGCCCCTATATATAGTGGAGGGGAGGGAGGGCATCCATACCTGAGCCCTTGGCGCCTCCCTCCCTCCCGTGACACCTCCTCCTCTCCCGTAGGTGCTTGGCGAAGCCCTGCAGGATTGCCACGCTCCTCCATCACCACCACGCCGTTGTGCTGCTGCTGGATGGAGTCTTCCTCAACCTCTCCCTCTCTCCTTGCTGGATCAAGGCGTGGGAGACATCGTCGAGCTGTACGTGTGTTGAACGCGGAGGTGCCGTCCGTTCGGCACTAGGATCATCGGTGATCTGAATCACGACGAGTACGACTCCATCAACCCCGTTCACTTGAATGCTTCCGCTTAGCGATCTACAAGGGTATGTAGATGCACTCTCCTTTCTACTCGTTGCTGGTTTCTCCATAGATAGATCTTGGTGACGCGTAGGAAAATTTTGAATTTCTGCTACGTTCCCCAACAGTGGCATCATGAGCCAGGTCTATTGCGTAGATTCTTTGCACGAGTAGAACACAAAGTAGTTGTGGGCGTCGATATTGTTCAATATGCTTGCCGTTACTAGTCTTATCTTGATTCGGCGGCATCGTGGGATGAAGCGGCCCGGACCAACCTTACACGTACGCTTACGTGAGACCGGTTCCACCGACAAACATGCACTAGTTGCATAAGGTGGCTGGCGGGTGTCTGTCTCTCCCACTTTAGTCGTATCGGATTCGATGAAAAGGGTCCTTATGAAGGGTAAATAGCAATTGGCATATCACGTTGTGGTTCATGCGTAGGTAAGAAACGTTCTTGCTAGAAACCCATAGCAGCCACGTAAAACATGCAACAACAATTAGAAGACGTCTAACTTGTTTTTGCAGGGTATGTCATGTGATGTGATATGGCCAAAAGGATGTGATGAATGATATATATGTGATGTATGAGATTGATCATGTTCTTGTAATAGGAATCACGACTTGCATGTCGATGAGTATGACAACCGGCAGGAGCCATAGGAGTTGTCTTTATTTATTGTATGACCTGCGTGTCATTGAAGAACGCCATGTAACTTACTTTACTTTATTGCTTAACGCATTAGCCATAGAAGTAGAAGTAGTCGTTGGCGTGACAACTTCATGAAGACACGATGATGGAGATCATGATGATGGAGATCATGGTGTCAAGCCGGTGACAAGATGATCATGGAGCCCCGAAGATGGAGATCAATGGAGCTATATGATATTGGCCATATCATGTCACAACTATATAATTGCATGTGATGTTTATTATGATTATGCATCTTGTTTGCTTAGAATGACGGTAGTAAATAAGATGAACCCTTACAACAATTTCAAAAAGTGTTCTCCCCTAACTGTGCACCGTTGCGACAGTTCGTGTTTCGAAGCACCACGTGATGATCGGGTGTTAGATTCTAACGTTCACATACAACGGGTGTAAGACAGATTTACACACGCGAAACACTTAGGGTTAACTTGACGAGCCTAGCATGTACAGACATGGCCTCGGAACACGGAGACCGAAAGGTCGAACATGAGTCGTATAGAAGATACGATCAACATGAAGATGTTCACCGATGATGACTAGTCCGTCTCACATGATGATCGGACACGGCCTAGTTTGACTCGGATCATGTAATCACTTAGATGACTAGAGGGATGTCTATCTGAGTGGGAGTTCATAAGATGAACTTAATTATCCTGAACATAGTCAAAAGGTTTTTGCAAATTATGTCATAGCTCACGCTATAGTTCTACTGTTTAGATATGTTCCTAGAGAAAAATTAGTTGAAAGTTGATAGTAGCAATTATGCGGACTAGGTCCGTAAACTGAGGATTGTCCTCATTGCTTCATAGAAGGCTTATGTCCTTAATGCACCGCTCAGTGTGCTGAACCTCGAACGTTGTCTGTGGTTGTTGCGAACATCTGACATACACGTTTTGATAACTACGTGATAGTTCAGTTAAACGGTTTAGAGTTGAGGCACCATAGACATTTTTGAAACGTCGCGAAACATATGAGATGTTTTGAGGGCTGAAATTGGGATTTCAGGCTCGTGCCCATGTCAAGAGGTATAAGACCTCCGATGACTTTCTTAATCTGCAAACTAAGGAGAAAAGCTCAATTGTTGAGCTTGTGCTCAGATTGTCTGAGTACAACAATCGCTTGAATCGAGTGGGAGTTGATCTTCCAGATGAGATAGTGATGTTTCTCCAAAGTCATTGCCACCAAGCTGTTAGAGCTTCGTGATGAACTACAACATATCAGGGATAGATATGATGATCCTTGAGGTATTCGCGATGTTTGACACCGCGAAAGTAGAAATCAAGAAGGAGCATCAATTGTTGATGGTTGGTGAAACCACTAGTTTCAAGAAGGGCAAGGGCAAGAAGGGATACTTCATGAAACGGCAAATCAGCTGCTGCTCTAGTGAAGAAACCCAAGGTAAAACCCAAACCCGAGACTAAGTGCTTCTGTAATAAGGGGAACAACCACTAGAGCAGAATTACCCTAGATACTTGGTAGATAAGAAGGCTGGCAAGGTCGATAGAAGTATATTGGATATACATTGTGTTAATGTGTACTTTGCTAGTACTCCTAGTAGCACCAGGGTATTAGATACCGGTTCGGTTGCTAAGTGTTAGTAACTCGAAACAAAAAGGCTACGGAATAAACGGAGACTAGCTAAAGGTGAGCTGACGATATGTGTTGGAAGTTTTTCCAAGCTTGATATGATCAAGCATCGCACGCTCCCTCTACCAAAGAGATTGGTGTTAAACCTAAATAATTGTTATTTGGTGTTTGCGTTGAGCATAGACATGATTGGATTACGTCTATCGCAATACAGTTATTCATTTAAGGAGAATAATGGTTACTCTGTTTATTTGAATAATACCTTCAATGGTCTTACACCTAAAATGAATGGTTTATTAAATCTCGATCGTAGTGATACACATGTTCATGCCAAAAGATAGTAACGATAGTACCACTTACTTGTGGCACTGCCATGTAAGTCAAAATGGTATAAAACGCATGAAGAAGCTCCATGTTGATGGATCTTTGGACTCACTCGTTTTTGAAAAGTTTGAGACATGCGAACCATGTCTATTGGTGTATATGCATGAAGAAACTCCATGAAAATGGATCGTTCGGACTCACTTGATTTTGAATCACTTGAGATATGCAAATCATACCACATGGGCAAGATGACTGAAAAGCCTCGTTTTCAGTAAGATGGAACAAGATAGCAACTTGTTGGAAGTAACACATTTTGATGTGTGCAGTCCAATGAGTGCTGAGGCATGCAGTGAATATCATTATGTTCTTACTTCACAGATGATTCGAGTAGATGTTGAGTATATTTACTTGATGAATCACGAGTCTGAATTATTGAAAGGTTCAAGTAATTTCAGTGTGAAGTTGAAACATCGTCGTGACAAGAGGATAAAAGATCTATGATATGATCATAGAGATGAATATCTGAATTACGAGTTTTGGCACACAATTAAGACATTGTGGAAATTGTTTCGCAATTAATACCGCCTGGAACACCATAATGTGATGGTGTGTCCGAACATCATAACTGCACCCTATTGGATATGATGCATACCATGATGTCTCTTATCGAGTTACCACTATCGTTCATGGGTTAGGCATTAGAGACAACCACATTCACTTTAAATAGGGCACCACATAATTTCGTTGAGACGACACCGTATGAACTATGGTTTGGAGAAACCTAAGCTGTCATTTCTTAGAAGTTTGGGGCTGCGATGCTTATGTGGAAAAGTTTCAGGCTGATAAGCTCGAACCCAAAGCGGATAAAATGCATCTTCATAGGACACCCAAAACAGTTGGGTATACCTCCTAATTCAGATCCGAAAGCAATAGGGATTGTTTCTTGAATCGGGTCCTTTCTCGAGGAAAATTTTCTCTCGAAAGAATTGAGTGGGAGGATGGTGGAGACTTGATGAGGTTATTGAACCGTCACTTCAACAAGTGTGTAGCAGGGCACAGGAAGTTGTTCCTGTGGCACCTACACCAATTGAAGTAGAAGCTTGTGATAGTGATCATAAAACTTCGGATCAAGTCACTACCGTACCTCGTAGGGTGACAAGGATGTGTACTGCTGCAGAGTGGTACAGTAATCCTGTCTTGAAGGTCATGTTGCTAGACAACAATGAACCTACGAGCTATGGAGAAGCGACGGTGGGCCCAAATTCCAACAAATGGTTAGAAGCCATGAAATCCGAGATAGGATCCATGTATCAGAACAAAGCATGGACTTTGGTGGACTTTCCCGATGATCGGCAAGCCATTGAGATAAATGGATCTTTAAGAAGAAGACGAACGTGGACGGTAATGTCACCGTCCATGAAGCTCGACTTGTGGCGAAGAGTTTTTTTTTCACAAGTTCAAGGAGTTGACTACGATGAGATTTCTCATCCGTAGCGATGCTTAAAGTCCGTCGGATTCATGTTAGCATTAGCTGTATTTATGAAATCTGGCAGATGGATGTCAAAACGAGTTTCCTTACCGGTTTTCGTGAGGAAAGGTTGTATGTAATACAATCAGAAAGTTTTTGTCGATCCTAAGGATGCTAATAAGTATGCAAAGCTCCAGCAATCCTTCTGAGGACTGGAGTGAACATCTCGGAGTTGGAATGTATGCTTTGATGATGATCAAAGATTTTGGGTGTATACAAAGTTTATGAGAAACTTGTATTTCCAAAGAAGTGAGTGGGAGCACTATAGAATTTCTGATGAGTATATGTTGTTGACATATTAATGATCGGAAATGACGTAGGATTTCTGGAAAGCATATAGGGTTATTTGGAAAGTATTTTTCAATGGAAAACCTGGATTAAGCTACTTGAACATTGAGCATCAAGATCTATAAGGATAGATCAAAACGCTTAATAGTACTTTCAAATGAGCACATACCTTGACATGATCTTGAAGGTGTTCAAGATGGATCAGTCAAAGAAGGAGTTCTTGCCTGAGTTGTAAGGTATGAAGTTAAGACTTAAAGCTCGACCATGGCAGAATAGAGAGAAAGGAACGAAGGTCGTCCTCTATGCTTAAAACATAGGCTCTACAGTATGCTATGCTGTGTACCGCACCTGAAGTGTGCTTTACCATGAGTCAGTCAAGTGTACAAGAGTGATCCAAGAATGGATCACAGGACAGCGGTCAAAGTTATCCTTAGTAACTAGTGGACTAAGGAATTTTCTCGATTATGGAGGTGGTAAAGGGGTTCGTCGTAAAGGGTTACGTCGATGCAAGCTTAACACCTATCCGGATAGCTCTGAGTAGAGATACCGGATACGTATAATGGAGCAACAATTTAGAATAGCTCCTAGTAGAACAGTTATTTGGAATAGCTCCAAATAGAACGTGGTAGCTGCATCTAGGAGATGACATAGAGATTTGTAAAGCACGCACGGATCTGAAAGGTTCAGACCCGTTGACTATAACCTCTCTCACAAGCATAACATGATCAAACCCAGAACTCATCGAGTGTTAATCACATGGTAAATGTGAACTAGATTATTGACTCTAGTAAACTCTTTGGGTGTTAGTCACATGGGGATGTGACCTTGAGTGTTAATCACATATCGATGTGAACTAGATTATTGACTCTAGTGCAAGTGGGAGACTGTTGGAAATATGCCCTAGAGGCAATAATAAATTGATTATTATTATATTTCCTTGTTCATGATAATCGTTTATTATCCATGCTAGAATTGTATTGATAGGAAACTCAGATACATGTGTGGATACATAGACAACACCATGTCCCTAGTAAGCCTCTAGTTGACTAGCTCGTTAATCAATAGATGGTTACGGTTTCCTGACCATGGACATTGGATGTCATTGATAACGGGATCACATCATTAGGAGAATGATGTGATGGACAAGACCCAATCCTAAGCCTAGCACAAGATCATGTAGTTCGTATGCTAAAGCTTTTCTAATGTCAAGTATCATTTCCTTAGACCATGAGATTGTGCAACTCCCGGATACCGTAGGAGTGCTTTGGGTGTGCCAAACGTCACAACGTAACTGGGTGGCTATAAAGGTACACTACGGGTATCTCTGAAAGTGTCTGTTGGGTTGGCACGAATCGAGATTGGGATTTTGTCACTCCGTGTAAACGGAGAGGTATCTCTGGGCCCACTCGGTAGGACATCATCATAATGTGCAAAATGTGACCAAGGGGTTGATCACGGGATGATGTGTTACGGAACGAGTAAAGAGACTTGCCGGTAACGAGATTGAACAAGGTATCGGTATACCGATGATCGAATCTCGGGCAAGTACCATACCGCTAGACAAAGGGAATTGTATACGGGATTGATTGAGTCCTTGAAATCATGGTTCATCCGATGAGATCATCGTGGAACATGTGGGAGCCAACATGGGTATCCAGATCCCGCTGTTGGTTATTGACCGGAGAACATCTCGGTCATGTCTGCATGTCTCCCGAACCCGTAGGGTCTACACACTTAAGGTTCGATGACGCTAGGGTTATAAAGGAAGCTTATATGTGGTTACCGAATGTTGTTTGGAGTCCCGGATGAGATCCCAGACGTCACGAGGAGTTCCGGAATGGTCCGGAGGTAAAGATTTATATATAGGAAGTCCTGTTTCGGCCATCGGGACAAGTTTCGGGGTCATCGGTATTGTACCGGGACCACCGGAAGGGTCCCGAGGGCCCACAGGGTGGGGCCACCTGCCCCGGGGGGCCACATGGGCTGTAGGGGGTGCGCCTTGGCCTACATGGGCCAAGGGCACCAGCCCCTAGAGGCCCATGCGCCAAGATATAGGAAAAAGGGGAGAGTCCTAAAGGGGGAAGGCACCTCCGAGGTGCCTTGCGGAGGATGGACTCCTCCCCCCTCTTAGCCGCACCCCTTTCTTGGAGGAAGGGGCAAGGCTGCGCATCCCCCCTCTCCCCTGCCCCTATATATAGTGGAGGGGAGGGAGGGCATCCATACCTGAGCCCTTGGCGCCTCCCTCCCTCCCGTGACACCTCCTCCTCTCCCGTAGGTGCTTGGCGAAGCCCTGCAGGATTGCCACGCTCCTCCATCACCACCACGCCGTTGTGCTGCTGCTGGATGGAGTCTTCCTCAACCTCTCCCGCTCTCCTTGCTGGATCAAGGCGTGGGAGACATCGTCGAGCTGTACGTGTGTTGAACGCGGAGGTGCCGTCCGTTCGGCACTAGGATCATCGGTGATCTGAATCACGACGAGTACGACTCCATCAACCCCGTTCACTTGAACGCTTCCGCTTAGCGATCTACAAGGGTATGTAGATGCACTCTCCTTTCTACTCGTTGCTGGTTTCTCCATAGATAGATCTTGGTGACGCGTAGGAAAATTTTGAATTTCTGCTACGTTCCCCAACACGGTTTTCTCGAAAACCGGATCGGGGCATCCCGGCCGTGGCGGGAACCGAGGAGTCCGTCGAATCTTGAGGCGATCCCTTGGGCTTCACGCAGGAGCCATGTGGTGCCCGGAAGTCGGAGGGGCCTGACAGGCCACGCGCGTGACGGGACTGGGCGACGGGTCGGGGCCCGCCGCAGCATGCCCTTGGCCACACGTGCGGATTTATTGCGGCGTCTGGGGGCTGGTTGCACTTCCCGCGCAGTTAGAGCGTGCGTACGTGCGCACTTATTATGGGGTAGTGGAACGAGCGCGTGCAGACGATCCCACTCCCCCAGGTTTGAACCGGGGGTTATAAACTGAGGGGGCAAGGGGCGGCGGCCATTATTCTCGCTTGTGCCCTCCTGTCCCCTGATCTCGCTCTGCTTCTTGCCACTGACGCACAGCTGCGCCCGCGGCCTTGAGCAGAGACTTTCTCCATCGTCCTTCTTCCTTTTCTTCTTCCAATGATGTTGCTGCCGTCGGGCTCCTGGATGGGCTCGGCCGTCACCCCCGACGACATCACCTACCTTCGATCCTTGCGGCGCCTGCCGTGGGAGGCGGACATCGGCGTCCGTCTGACGCACGGCAAGTAGAGGGCCCAGCCCGAGGGGCAGGAGCGCGTCGTCTTCCTCACGCATTTTGAGCGCGGCTTCGGGTTGCTGGCGAGCACTTTCTTCCACGGGTTCTTGGAGTTCTTCGGGCTCCAGCCGCACCACCTTGGCGTCGGCGCCATCGTCTTGCTCTCCGGCTTCATGACCCTGTGCGAAGGGTACCTGGGGGTCGAGCCAACCATTGATCTCTGGGCGCGCTTCTTCTCCTTGAAGCAACAGAGCCCGTCGGCCGGAGAGTTCACCAACTGCGGGGCCGCCGTCATCTCGAAGCGGTTGGGGGCGGACTTCCCCATGATCCCGCTCGAGGATTCTGCCAAGAAGTGGCAGAACTCCTTCTTCTACGTCCGCAACCATGGCACAGACCACATCAACCTTCCCCCCCTTTGCCGTTGCGCCGCCGCGGGCAAAAACGAACTGGGGCTACTCGCTCCGGCACCCGTCGCAAGAAATTGTCGATCTCTACGAGCGGGTCACGGTGATGAGGACGCAGGAGGGGCTCACTGGCACTGAACTCCTTGCCACGTTCATCACCCGTCGGGTTCTCCCGCTTCAGAGGCGCTCCTGCCTCATCGGCGAGATGATCGGGCTTCAGGATCCCAACCGGATGGGATCCACGCGGCTGTCTGCGAAGCAGGTCGCGCGGGGCGTGAACGACATCTCAAAGGCCAACCTTGGAGATGACTGGCGATTCGGCAAGGTGCCGTACAGCCAGTTGAACCCAGTGCCGCAGGTGAGCATCTGGTCTTGCTATGTTTCCGCCGCGCATCTTCTCATTCATCCCAACGCGTCGTGGGAGATTCTTATGAGCGCGAGCCGGCACCCTTACGCCCCGGCTCGTTGCAGGTGGCGCCGGTGGCGCCAGAGGAGCCCGCGGCTCACGGCGGCAAGGAGGTGGCTGAGTCCGACGCCGGCGCTGGGCGCCGCGTGGGTAAGCTTCGAGTCTTTCTCTTCTTCATTTGTCTTGGATAGTTTGGGCATGCTGCGGCGTAGGCGACGCTGACGCCAGTTGTTGATGTAGCGGCGTTGGGCGGGGGAGGGGGCGAGGCAGGCAGAGCCGGGTCTTCGCATGGGGCGGTACTGAGCCGCCCGCACGGGAAGGACAGCGTCGCGCCACGACCCCGGGCCTCGATGCGTATGGTGGATCCGGCCGAGCCCGGGAGGCCGGCCAAGAGGAGGCGCGGGAAGCCGACCCTGGTCCCAGTCTTGTTGGGGTAAGTCTTTTTTGTTGCTTGCGCCCTGATTTCTTGGGCCAGCCTTGTCTTTGTTTGCTCATTCTTCTTTTTTCTTCAGGTCGCCGATCGCGCTGGCAAGAGTGGCGGCGGAGGCCGCGGCCGCCGAGGGGGCCGCGTTCCGTAGGAGTCGGTCCGACCTCGCCGGCCTGGCCAGGGAAGAGGGACGGGGCGACTCGGACCTCGGCCTAGACCCAGATGACGCCGAGGCCTTGGCCTGGCGGGACAGGAACCGGACCAAGGCGGAGTTGGAGGCGGCATCGGTCCGGGCTTGGACCGACACGGCGGCGGCATGGGCGCGAGGCGGCGTGGAGCCAGCTTGGCGCGAGATGCTGGAGGGCATGGTGGTGGCGGCGATGGTTTTTGAGCCATCGACGGTGAGGGAGCGCGGCCGCGGAGGCCGGGATGAGGTTGTGGTCCTCGACCGGGAGGTCATGGAGGTGGGGGACGAAACCCCGCCACGCGCCGACGTGGTCGAGCGCGCGGGGGCCAATGGCATTGGAGGCGGCGTCGCTTTGGAGGAGGCACCGCGGGTGGCGGTGCCGAAAGCGCCGCTGGTTATGGAGGGGGCACCGCAGGCGGCGGTGCCTGAGGCGGCGACGCAGGGCGTCCCGTCGTCTAAGGAGGTGACAATGCCAGGAGGGGCGTCGTAGGAGGTGCTGGCCGCGTTGCAAGTGGCCAGCAGTGGGCGTTCCTTGGTGCTCCGTCCGGGAGGGCACCGAGCTGCCGTGCTGCAGCACGCGTCAAGCGGGGGCGCGACCGTCTTTGGGCCCCAGACCTAGGAGGAGGCGGCGCTGGACGCCGTTAGCCGCCGCCTGCGAGGTCGGGCAGAGCGGCTTGAGGACTTCGCCCAGGCCGAGGTGGAGCGGATGCGTGACTTGGAGCGCGCCGTCTTGGTAAGTTCTTCTCTCTTCTAGTTTTGTTGTGATTTCATCTCTGTGGGGGCGCGCCAGCGCACCCACTGGGTGTAGCCCCTGAGGTTCAGGTCAACTATGTAGTAGCTGGGTCGAACCTTAGGAGCGTTGGCCTTGTTTTGACTTTGATCTGCTCTCAGCATCTTGACACCTTCCGAGTTGCCGCCTTCAACCGGCTCCTGGGCAAGCATCGGGACAGGGGAGCGCCCCCCTATCTCCACCGACGTACTTCTTCCTCCTA
>NC_041381.1:483053782-483060335 GCF_002162155.2 Triticum dicoccoides | reverse complement strand
ATATCCACGGACCCCGAAAACATCCAGGAGCACCACAAAACACAATTTCCACCACCGTAACCTTCTGTATCCGCGAGATCTCATCTTGGAGCCTTCGCCGATACTCTGTCGGAGGGGGAATCGACCACGGAGGGCTTCTACATCAACACCATAGCCTATCCGTTGAGTTGTGAGTAGTTTACCACAGACCTACGGGTCCATAGTAATTAGCTAGATGGCTTCTTCTCTCTTTTTGGATCTCGATACAATGTTCTCCCCCTCTCTTGTGGAGATCTATCCGATGAATTGTGGGTTTATGATCAAGTTTATCTATGAATAATATTTGAATCTTCTCTGAATTATTTTATGTATGATTGAGTTATCTTTGCAAGTCTCTTTGAATTATCAGTTTGGCTTGGCCTACTAGATTGATCTTTCTTGCCATGGGAGAAGTGTTTAGCTTTGGGTTCAATCTTGCGGTGATCTTACCCAGTGACAGAAAGGGTTGCAAGACACATATTGTATTGTTGCCATCGAGGATAAAAAGATGGGGTTTATATCATATTGCATGTGTTTATCCTTCTACATCATGTCATCTTGCTTGAGGCGTTACTCTATTCTTATGAACTTAATACTCTAGATGCAGGCAGGAGTCGGTCGATGTGTGGAGTAATAGTAGTAGATGCAGGCAGGAGTCGGTCTACTTGTTATGGACGTGATGCCTATATACATGATCATGCCTAGATAACGTCATAATTATTCGCTTTTCTATCAATTGCTCGACAGTAATTTATTCACCCACCGTAATACTTATGCTATCTCGAGGGAAGCCTCTAGTGAAACCTATGGCCCCCGGGTCTATCTATTATCATATTTTCTTTCAATCTACTTTATTTGCATCTTTACTTTTTGCATCTATCTTATAAAATACCAAAAATATTATTATCTCTCTATCAGATCTCACTTTTCGCGAGCGGACATGAAGGGATTGACAACCCCTTTATTGCGTTGGTTGCGAGTTCTCAGTTTGTCTGTGTAGGTGCGTGGGACTTTTGTGGAGCCTCCTACTGGATTGATACCTTGGTTCTCAAAACTGAGGGAAATACTTACGCTACACTTTGCTGCATCACCCTCTCCTCTTCGAGGAAAACCAACGCTAGCTCAAGACGTAGCAAGAAGGATTTCTGGTGCCGTTGCCGGGGAGGTCTTCGCTCAAGTCAAGAATACCAAGTACCCATCACAAACCCATCTCCCTCGCATTTACATCATTTGCCTCTCATTTTCCTCTCCCCCACTTCACCCTTGCCGTTTTATTCGCCCTCTCTTTCCCAATCTCCTCCTCTCTTTTCGCTTGCCATTTTTCTGTTTGCTTGTGTGTTGGATTACTTGTTGCCATGGCACAAGATAATACGAAGTTGTGTGACTTCTCGAATACCAATAATAATGATTTCCTTAGTACTCTGATTGCTCCTCTTAATGATGTTGAGTCTTGTGAAATCAATGCTGCTTTGCTGAATCTTGTTATGAAAGATCAATTCGCCGGCCTTCCTAGTGAAGATGTCGCTACTCATCTAAACAATTTTGTTGATTTGTGTGATATGCAAAAGAAGAAAGATATGGATAACAATATTGTCAAATTGAAGTTATTTCCATTTTCTCTTAGAGATCGTGCTAAAGTTTGGTTTTCGTCTTTGCCCAAAAATAGTATTGATTCTTGGAACAAGTGCAAAGATGTTTTTATCTCTCAGTATTTTCCTCCCGCTAAGATCATCACTCTTAGGAACGATATTATGAACTTTAAACAACTTGATCATGAGCATGTTACCCAATCTTGGGAAAGAATGAAATTGATGCTTCGCAATTACCCTACTCATGGTTTGAATTTATGGATGATCATACAAAATTTTTAAGCCGGTTTGAACTTTGCTTCTAGAAATCTCTTAGATTCGGCCACGGGAGGCACGTTTATGGAAATTACATTAGGAGATGCTACAAAATTGCTTGATAATATTATGGCTAATTATTCTCAATGGCACACCGAAAGATCTTTTAGTAAAAAAGTGCATGCTATAGAAGAAATCAATGTTTTGAGTGGAAAGATGGATGAACTTATGAAGATGTTTGCTACTAAAAATACTCCTCTTGATCCCAATGATATGCCTTTGTCTTCCTTGATTGAGAATAATAATGAATCTATGGATGTGAATTTTGTTGGTAGGAATAATTTTGGAAACAATGCTTATAGAGGAAATTTTAATACTAGACCGTTCCCTAGTAATCCCTCTAATAATTATGGGAATTCCTACAATAATTCTTATGGTAATTTTAATAAGATTCCCTCTGATTTTGAGAATAGTGTGAAATAATTTATGATTGCTCAAAAGAATTTTAATGCTTTGCTTGAAGAAAAATTGCTCAAAGTTGATGATTTGGCTAGGAACATCGATAGACTTTCTCTCGATGTTAATTCTCTTAAACTTGGATCTTCTTCTCCTAATCATGATATCAATGAGTCCCTCAAAGTAATGAGAATTTCCATTGACGAATGCAAGGAAAGAACCGCTAGATTATGTGCTAAAAAAGAAAGCTTTATAAAAGCGTGTTCTTCTAGTCTACATGAAAATAATGATGAGGATCTTAAAGTTATTAATGTGTCTCCGATTAGATCTATGTTTTTCAAGATGAATTTTTATGATTATGGGAGTGATGATGAATCCACTTTGCCTAGAAGGCGTCCCAAAAATTCGGAATCTTTAGATCGTGATGTTAAATTTGGTAAAAGAGAGATTGGAGAATCTTAAACTTCTAATAATGTTGAACCTACTATCTCAGATTTCAAGGAATTTGATTATGACAATTGCTCTTTAAAAGGTTGTATTTCCTTGTTGCAATCCGTTGTTAATTCTCCTCATGCTTATAGTCAAAATAAAGCTTTTACCAAACATATCATTGATGCCTTGTTGCAATCGTATGATGAAAAACTTAATTTGGAAGTTTCTATACCTATAAAACTTAATGATGAGTGGGAACCTACTATAAAGATTATAATTAAAGATTATGAGTTTTTTGCTTTGTGTGATTTGGGTGCTAGTATTTCCACGATTCCGAAAACTTTATGTGATATTCTAGGTTTCCATGATCTTGATGATTGCTCTTTAAATTTGCACCTCGCAGATTCCACCATTAAAAAGCCTATGGGAAGGATCAATGATGTTCTTATTATTGCAAATAGAAATTTGGTGCCCATAGATTTTATCATTCTTGATATAGATTGCAATCTTTCTTGCCCTATTATTCTTGGTAGACCTTTCCTTAGAACGATTGGTGCGATTATTGATATGAAGGAAGGGAACATTAGATTCCAATTTCCTTTGAAGAAAGGCATGGAGCACTTTCCAAGAAAGAAAGTCAAATTACCTTATGAATCTATCATGCGTGCTACTTATGAATCTAGTGCCAAAGATGGCACTAGTTAAATCTATCCTTGCTTTTATGCCTAGCTAAGGGCGTTAAACGATAGCGCTAGTTGGGAGGCAACCCAATTTTCCTTTATGTTTTTTGTTTTTGCTCCTGTTTAGGAATAATCTTGCATCTACTCTCTGTTTAGATGTGTTTTTATCTTTTAATTAGTGTTTGTGCCAAGTAGAACCTATAGGATAAACTATGATGATAGTTGATTTGATTCTGCTGAAAAACAGAAACTTTGCGCTCACGAGAAAAAATTCAATAAATCACAAAAACGTGATTTTGCATTGATTATTTTTGCTTATGATCAATAGACAAATTTTCCAGTACTTCCTATTTTGGTGGTATTTTTAGAGTTCCATAAGTTTGCGTTAGTTACAGATTGCTACAGACTGTTCTGTTTTTGACAGATTCTGTTTTTCGTGTGTTGTTTGCTTATTTCAATGCATCTATGGCTAGTAAATTAGTTTATAAAACATAAGGAAGTTGTGATACAGTAGGTTTAACACCAAAATAAATAAATAATGAGTTCATTTCAGTACCTTATGTGGTGGTTTTGTTTTCTTTCACTAACGAAGCTTATAAGATTTCCTGTTGAGTTTTGTGTTGTGAAGTTTTCAAGTTTTGGGTAAAACTTTTATGGAGTATGGAATAAAGGGTGGCAAGAGCCTAAGCTTGGGGATGCCCATGGCACCCCAAGATATCAATAGTAGCCAAAAGCCTAAGCTTGGGGATGCCCCGGGAAGGCATCCCCTCTTTCGTCTTCGTTCATTGGTAACTTTACTTGGACCTATATTTTTATTCGCCACATGATATGTGTTTTGCTTGGAGTGTCGTGTATTATATTAGTCTTTGCTTTTTAGTTTACCACAATAATCTTTGCTGTACACACCTTTTGGGATAAGCCTATTTGATTAGAATTTGCTAGAATACTCTATGTGCTTGACTTATATCTTTTGAGCTTGATAGTTTTTGCTCTAGTGCTTCACTTATATCTTTTAGAGCACGACGATGGTGTCTTAATTTTGAAGAAATTGCTAGTCTCTCATGCTTCACTTATATCATTTTGAGAGTCTTTTAGAACAGCATGGTATTTGCTAAGGTTACAAAGTTGGTCCTAGAATGATGAGCATCCAAGTTGGGTATAATAAAAACTATTATAGGAAGTGAATTGGATGCTATGGTCAACTTGATACTTGATAATTGTTTTGAGATATGGAGGTAGTAATATTAAAGTTATGCTAGTTGGGTGATTATGAATTTAAAGAATACTTGTGTTAAAGTTTGTGATTCCCGTAGCATGCACATATGGTGAACCGCTTTGTGACGAAGTTGGAGCACAATTTTATTTATTGATTGTCTTCCTTATGAGTGGTGGTCGGGGACGAGCGATGGCCTTTTCCTACCAATCTATCCCCCTAGGAACATGCGCGTAGTACTTTGGTTTTTGATGACTTCTACATTTTTGCAACAAGTATATGAGTTCTTTTGATTAATGTTGAGTCCATGGACTATACGCACCCTTTCACCCTTCCACCATTGCTAGCCTCTTTTGTACCGCGCAACTTTCGCCGGTATCATAAACCCTTTATTTACCTTCCTCAAAACAGCCACCATACCTACCTATTATGGCATTTCCATAGCCATTCCGAGATATATTGCCATGCAACTTTCCACCGTTTCGTTCTTATGATGCACAATACTTTTGTCATATTGCTCTTTGCATGATCATGTAGTTGACATCGTATTTGTGGCAAGGCCACCTTCATAATTTTCATACATGTCGCTCTTGATTCATTGCATATCCCGGTACACCACCGGAGGCATTCATATAGAGTCATATCTTGTTCTAGCTTTGAGTTGTAATTCTTGAGTTGTAAATCAATAAAAGTGTGATGATCTTCATTATTAGAGCATTGTCCCAGTGAGGAAAGGATGATGAAGACTATGATTCCCCCACAAGTCAGGATGAGACTTCGGACTTTACAAAGAAAAAAAGAAAAAAAGAAAAAGAAAAAAAGGAGGAAAAAATAAAATGAGAGAAAAAGAGAGAAGGTACAATGTTACTATCTCTTTTCCACACTTGTGCTTCAAAGTAGCACCATGATCTTCATGATAGAGAGTCTCCTATGTTGTCACTTTCATATACTAGCGGGAGTTTTTCATTATAGAACTTGGCTTGTATATTCCAATGATGGGCTTCCTCAAAATGCCCTAGGTCTTCGCGAGCAAGCAAGTTGGATGCACACCCACTTAGTTTCTTTTGTTGAGCTTTCATATATTTATAGCTCTAGTGCATCCGTTGCATGGCAATCCCTACTCACTCACATTGATATCTATTAATGGGCATCTTCATAGTCCGTTGATACGCCTAGTTGATGTGAGACTATCTTCCCCTTTTTTTCTTCTCCAAAACCACCATTCTATTCCACATATAGTGCTATGTCCATGGCTCACGCTCATGTATTGCGTGAAAGTTGAAAAAGTTTGAGATTATTAAAGTATGAAACAATTGCTTGGCTTGTCATCGGGGTTGTGCATGATTAAATACTTTGTGTGATGAAGATAGAGCAACAGCCAGACTATATGATTTTGTAGGGATAACTTTCTTTAGCCATGTTATTTTGAGGAGACATGATTACTTTGATTAGTATGCTTGAAGTATTACTATTTCTTATGTCAGTATGAAATTTTATTTTGTATTCATTTGGATCTAAACATTCATGCCACAATGAAGAAAATTACATTATGAATTATGCTAGGTAGCATTCCACATCAAAAATTCTCTTTTTATCATTTACCTACTCGAGGACGAGCAGGAATTAAGCTTGGGGATGCTTGATACGTCTCCAACGTATCTATAATTTTTGATTGTTCCATGCTATTATATTACCCCTTTTGGATGTTTATGGGCTTTATTCTACACATTTATATCATTTTTGGGACTAACCTACTAACCGGAGGCCCAACCCGTATTGCTGTTTTTTTTGCCTATTTCAATATTTCGAAGAAAAGGAATATCAAACGGAGTCCAAATGGAATGAAACCTTCGGGAGTGTTATTTTTGGAACAAATCTGATCCGGAGAGCCTCGAGTGCAAGTCAAGAAA
>NC_041381.1:483050745-483053551 GCF_002162155.2 Triticum dicoccoides | reverse complement strand
CTTCCTCCTATATATATCCACGGACCCCGAAAACATCCAGGAGCACCACGAGACACTATTTCCACCGCCGTAACCTTCTGTATCCGCGAGATCTCATCTTGGAGCCTTCGCCGGCACTCTAACGGAGGGGGGATCAACCACGGAGGGCTTCTACATCAACACCATAGCCTCTCCGATGAGTTGTGAGTAGTTTACCATAGACCTACGAGTCCATAGTTATTAGCTAGATGGCTTCTTCTCTCTTTTTGGATCTCGATACAATGTTCTCCCCCTCTCTTGTGGAGATCTATTCGATGTAATCTCTTTTTGCGGTGTGTTTGTCGAGATCCGATGAATTGTGGGTTTATGATCAAGTTTATCTATGAATAATATTTGAATCTTCTCTGAATTCTTTTATGTATGATTGAGTTATCTTTGCAAGTCTCTTTGAATTATCAGTTTGGTTTGGCCTACTAGATTGATCTTTCTTGCCATGGGAGAAGTGTTTAGAGTTGGGTTCAATCTTGCGGTGGTCTTACCCAGTGACAGAAAGGGTTGCAAGACACGTATTGTGTTGTTGCCATTGAGGATAACAAGATGGGGTTTATATCATATTGCATGTGTTTATCCCTCTACATCATGTCATCTTGCTTGAGGCGTTACTCTGTTCTTATGAACTTAATACTCTAGATGCAGGCAGGAGTCGGTCGATGTGTGGAGTAATAGTAGTAGATGCAGGCAGGAGTCGGTCTACTTGTTATGGACGTGATGCCTATATACATGATCATGCCTAGATAACGTCATAATTATTCGCTTTTCTATCAATTGCTTGACAGTAATTTGTTCACCCACCGTAATACTTATGCTATCTTGAGACAAGCCTCTAGTGAAACCTATGGCCCCTGGGTCTATCTCTTATCATATTTGCTTTCAATCTACTTTATTTGCATCTTTACTTTTTGCATCTATCTTATAAAATACCAAAAATATTATTATCTCTCTATCAGATCTCACTTTTCACGAGCGACCGTGAAGGGATTGACAACCCCTTTATTGCGTTGGTTGTGAGTTCTCAGTTTGTTTGTGTAGGTGCGTGGGACTTTTGAGGAGCCTCCTACTGGATTGATACCTTGGTTCTCAAAACTGAGGGAAATACTTACGCTACACTTTGCTGCATCACCCTCTCCTCTTCGGGGAAAACCAATGCTAGCTCAAGACGTAGCAGGGGCGTGCTAGCGCACCCACTGGGTGTAGCCCCTGAGATTCGGGCCAACCGTGTAACAGTTGGGACAAATCTTAGGTCTTGTCTTATTCTTTCTTTCTGCTGAGTTCTTCTTCTTCGCAGCCGAGGTGTTGTCTTGGCGGACCCGGCTGTTTCGGGCTGGTCATCACTATGATCGGCTTGTTGCTGACTCCGGCCATCTCGGTGTCGAGGCGGCGCGGGCGAGGGCGGAGGTGGCCGCGTCCCGGCGGTCTCTTGATGAGGCCAACCTGCTGCATGAGCAGCTGGCGGGTCACAAGAGCCGCCTCGAGGCCGAGGTGGAGCTTCTTAAGGTGGAGGCCGCCAAGGTGGTGGAGACGCAGCAGGCCCTGGTCGAGGCGGACCAGCAGCGCGGCCAGCTGGTCGACGACAAGGGCCAGCTCCAGGCCGAGGTGGAGCGTCTGCGGGAGCAGGCCACCAAGGCTGAGGAGGCCCGCCGGGCCGAGGCTCGCCGTCGTGAGGCGGCCGAGAATGCGGCCGAAGACAAGGACGCCGAGCTGAAGGCGGCCCTTGCTAAGGCGGCCGACCTGGAGAAGGCGCTCGGGGAGTGGGACCGTGTCTTGGAGCGGGAGCGGCGCAGTACATTGCTCGAGGCACAGCACCTGGAAGGGTCTTTCTCCAGTAAGTGCTGCTTCTTCGTTGTTTGCCGGGTCGGGACCCGGCCCTTCCTTCCTTGCTGCTCTTCTAACTTGCTTCTTCTTTGGCTGCAGGGGCCTTTCCGGAGATGCAGCGGCTGGCGGAAGAAGCTGTCCGCTATCAGCGCGATCCAACCGGCGTTGTTGGGTCCGGGACGGATCCACTGACGGCCTGGACTTTCCCGGAGATCATTGCCGCTGCTGAGGCCCGGGTGCGGGTCTTAGGGACGCAGATGGAGCGGCTATCCCGAGCCGGCACCGCGATGACGGCGGCCTTGTGGCCGGACTCCGTCCATCCACGCAGCTTCTCGCGCCTGGCGCATTGGTTGGAGATGGGCCTGGATCGTCTTAGCGACATGCGCGTTTTCGCCGCCCGGGCCGGTGCTGAGATGGCGCTCTAGATCGTGATGTCTTGGCATCCGGATCTTCAGATGGACACGCTGATGGATCAGCGCGCTTGCTCAGAGCAGTTGCTGCAGGAGACGGCCGGCCGGATCGCCGCCTGGGCCAACTATATCGCCAAGTTTGCCTTCCACGACGAGTTCCATCCGGAACGGACGGAAGACGGCGCGGTCGTGGATGGCGATGACTACGGCTTGCTTCTTCGCCACCCGGAGGGCAGCTCAGAGGAGACGGGCGTCTACGGCGACGCGGAAGCCAAAGAGGACACCGGTGCTTCGCTGGACCCGAAGGCTGGCCGGGGGGAGCCGTCGACGTTGCGACGCGGCGCTGGGAATGCCTGAGAATCTTTGTAGAAAATTCTGTTAAGTAGCGGGTCCACCCACCCACTGGGGGTTTTCAGGGTGTAATGAACTTGGGCCGTGGGCCTTTGCTTGAAACATTTAAGTGTAAATATTGTGAGTGTTTATTTGCTTTTTGCCTTCTGCTTTTTTCGGACTTATTTCATGCGTTGCTCCTATCTGAAACTCCC
>NC_041381.1:483011818-483050406 GCF_002162155.2 Triticum dicoccoides | reverse complement strand
TCCGGTCCATGACAAGGAGTTCGGCTCTTCGAGAGGCGGCCACAGGAGTTGGGTCTTTAAAAGCGTTGAGCACGAGCGAAACACCCACTAGGCCGGCTGGCGGCAATCCGGCATGGCCGGTTGGTGAGCAGCCGGTCATGCGGCTAACTTAGTTGACGACCATCGGGCCGGGTTGGTCGACCCGGCGGCTTTTGACTTAGTGTATGAATTGTAGGGAGCTTTGGCCCGTTGTGCTTGCCCGCCGTCAGCCAGAGCTAGATCTACGGTTTTTACTGCGAAGTGGGGGGCCGTGGCATCCTAACTTTATCAGGAATCACTGAGTAAAGCGGCGAGGTGATGATCAAGCCGGCCAGCCCCCAAGTCTCCGGGTCGAGCTGGTCGAGCCGGCGGCCGGGTTCGGTAGTAAAGTGATGTGAAATATGGACGCGATAAATTGGTCGGCAAAAGGCAGCCCCCGAGTCTTGTTCAGGGACCCCATAGTTTGCTTACAAAAGGCGTAGATACATACATTCGTGTGGCTAACTGTAAAACAGACGGAGGTGTTCCGCGTTCCATGGCCGGGTCGTTTCTTCGTCGGCGGTGTCCCCTTGCGCTTCTTCGGTTTGCGCGCGTCGATGAGGTAGTAGGCGTTGTGGTCGCGCAAAGCCCTGCTCACGATGAACGGGCCTTCCCATGGAGAGGACAGCTTGTGCTGGCCTGCCTGCTCTTGGACGAGTCGGAGAACAAGGTCGCCTTCGCGGAATGCGAGAGGCTTGATCTTTTTGTTGTGGTAGTGCCTCAGGCCTTGCTGGTAGATAACCGAGCGGCTAAGTGCCAGAAGGCGCGCCTCTTCGAGCAGGTCGACGCCGTCTTAGCGTGCTTCTCTTGCTTCTGCTTCGGTGTACATCGTGACGTGTGGTGAGTCGAACTCGATGTTGGTCGGGATGATGGCTTTGGATCAGTAGACGAGGAAGAACGGGGTGAACCCGGTCGACCGGTTTGGTGTTGTACGCAGACTCCAGAGAACCATGGGCAACTCGTCGAGCCAACTGCCGGGTGAGCGGACGAGTGGCTCGACGAGTCGGGGCTTGATGCCGGACAGGATGAGTCCATTAGCCCGCTCGACCTGCCCGTTGGACTGCGGATGTGCCACGGAGGCCAGGTCGAGGCGGATGCCGGAGACGGAGCAGTATTGCTCGAGCGTGCCCTTGGCGAAGTTGGTGCCGTTGTCGGTGATGATGTTGTTCGGCATGCCATAGCGCACCGCTATGTCCTTGATGAACCGGACGGCTGTTGGCCCGTCCAATTTCTTGATTGCTCTTGCCTCGATCCACTTGGTGAATTTGTCCACTTCCACTAGCAAGTGCGTCATGTCGCCTCGAGCGGTTTTGAAGGGTCCCACCATTGTCGAGTCCCCAGACCGCGAAGGGCCAGACGATCGGTATGGTGCGGAGTGCTGACGCCGGCTGGTGGCTGCGTTTGCTGAAGCACTGGCATCCTTCGCACTTGAGGACGAGCGACTCGACGTCTTCGAGGGCCGTTGGCCAGTAGAAGCCGTGGCGGAACGCCTTGGCCACAAGGGATCGAGATGCAGCGTGGTGCCCGCACTCGCCCTGGTGAATGTCGAGGAGGATGTCGATGCCGCGGTCCTGCTCGACGCAGCGCTAGAACACGCCGGTAGGGCTGCGCTTGACCAGCTCGTTGTTGATGATGCTGTAGGCGGACGCTCGGCGTTGAACTTGCCGTGCCTCGGTCTCGTCCATGGGGAGAACCCCGTTCTCCAGCCATTCTGATATCGGCAGGGCCCAAGATGGGGCCGTGACGGCAGTGAAGACGGCCACCTGGGTGGGTTCCGAGTCGGTGTCTCCTAGGTCGGGTTGAGCAGCCCCCGGGTTGGTGACGGCGACGGCCGGGTCCGGGGTGATGGTGGCCGGGTTGAGCTGAGCAGCCCCTGGGCCGGGTTGAGAAGTCCCCGGGTCGGGTTCAGCAGTCCCCGGGCCGGGTTCAGCAGTTCCCGGGCCGGCTTGCGGTGCGGCCGGGTCTTTTGGGACGTGGATGGACTCAGAGTCTGGCACGCCTTAACGGACGGCTTGCGCAGGTGCTCGAGGGAGATGCCGGATGGGATGGCTTGACATGACGAGGCGATCTTGGCGAGCGTGTTGGCTGCCTCGTTCTCCGCGCGTGGGACGTGGAGGAACTCGCAACCATCAAAGGATCCGTACAGCTTCTGGATGAGGAAGCGGTAGCTTGCCATGTTGGAGTCGCGGGTGTCCCACTCGCCGGAGCACTGCTGCACCACCAAGTCCGAGTCGCCGTAGCACAGGATGCGCTGGATGTCGAGTTCCTTGGCGAGCCGGAGGCCGTGCACAAGGGCTTCGTATTCGGCGTGTTGGAGGCGGCGAAGTGGATCTGGAGTGCGTAGCGGAGTCGGTCACCCTTCGGAGATGACAGTACGATGCCGACCCCTAAGTCGAGTCGCATCTTGGACCTGTCAAAGTGCATGCGCCAATGCGTCGAGTCGGGAGGCGGCGACAGGTACTGGGTCTCGGTCCAGTCGACAAGGAAATCGGCCAGGGCCTGAGACTTGATCGTGGTGCGGGGCTCGTAGAGGATGGTGTGGCCGGCTAGCTGGATCGCCGACTTGGCGACCCGGCCAAAGGCGTCCCGACACCCGATGATTTCTCCGATAGGCGCCGTGCTGACGATGGTGATGACATGTTCTTGAAAGTACTGCTTCAGCTCCTTGGCGGCGAGGTACACGCCGTAACACATCTTCTGGTAGTGCTGGTAGTTCTGCTTGGAGGTGGAGAGCACTTCGCTCAGGTAGTAGACCGGTCACTGGACGGCCTGGATCTTGCCCTTCTCCGGTCACTCGACCACCAACACCATGCTGACCGCCCGTGAGGTCGCGGCTATGTAGAGCAACATCGCCTCCTTGTCGGTCGGCGCGACCAGGACGGGTGCGGTGGAGAGCATGCGCTTGAGGTCTTGGAAGGCTTCATCCGCCTTGCCATTCCACTCGAACGGGCTCGTTTTCTTCATTAGCTGGTACAGGGGCAGTGCCTTCTCGCCCAGCCGGCTTAGAAATCGGCTGACCGAGGCCAGGCAGCCTGTGAACTTCTGGACATCGCGCAGCCGGGTTGGCTTGCGCATGCGCTCGATGGCCTTGATCTTCTCCGGGTTTGCCTCGATGCCGCGTTCCGAGATGAGGAAACCGAGCAGCTTTCCGGCTGGGACACCGAAGACGCACTTTTCTGGATTGAGCTTGACCTTGTATTCGCGGAGGTTGGCGAATTTTTCCTTCAGATCGTCGAGGAGCATGAGGTGCTGCTTGGTCTTCACCACGATATCGTCCATGTACACGTGGATGTTTTTGCCGAGTTGCGGTAGCAAGCATTTCTGCATGCAGCGTTGGAAGGTGGCGCTGGCGTTCTTCAACCCGAACGACATGGTGATGTAGCAGTACGCCCCGAAGGGTGTGATGAAGGACATCTTCAGTGCGTCAGCCGGGTCCAGCTTGATCTGGTGATAGCCGGAGTAGGCGTCCAGGAAGGACAGCAGCTCGCACCCGGCGGTCGAGTCGATGACTTGGTCGATCCACGGGAGGGCGAACGGATCCTTGGGACATGCCTTGTTGAGGCTGGTGTAGTCAATACACATGCGCCAGGTCTTATTCTTCTTTAGGACGAGGACTGGGTTGGCCAGCCACTCGGGGTGAAACACTTCCATTATGAAGCCGGCTGCGAAGAGCTTGGCGACTTCTTCACCAATGGTTCTTATCTTCTCTTCGGAAAATCGATGAAGGGGTTGACGGACAGGCTTTGCGTCCTTGCGGACGTGGAGTTTGTGCTCGGCGTACTTACTCGGGATACCCGACATGTCTTTGGGGGTCCATGCGAAGATATCCCGATTCTCACGGAGGAAGTCGACGAGCTTGCCTTCCTATTTGCTGTCGAGGCGGGCGCCTATGACAACGTACTTGCTGCAGCTGGGGTCTTCGGGGTTCAGCTTCACTTTCTTGGTTTCCTTGGAGGGCTTGAAGGCAGCCTCATCGGCCGGGTCCAGGGTCGGGATCGACGCGTCGGAGGCCTCGCCGGCCAGGGCGACGATCCGCTCAAGCTGGCGCCGCTCCTCGGCAATGACCAGCGACTCGGCCAGCTTGGCATCGTCTCGGGCGCACTCCCGAGACTTGCGGTAGTCGTCGGTGATGGTAATGAGGCCCTTGGGACACGGCATCTTCATCTTCAGGTACGCGTAGTGGGGGACCGCCATGAACTTGGCGAGCGCGGGCCGGCCCAGCAGCGCATGATACGCGCTGGACAGGTCCACCACCTCGAACCAGATTGGTTCGCGTCAGAAGTGGCTGTTATCGCTGAACAGGACATCAAGCCGGACCCGACCAATGGGTGAACAGGAGAGGCCGGGTACGATGCTGTGGAAGACCGTCCGGGTTGGCTCCAGGTCCCCGGCCTTGAGGCCGAGCTTGGTCATCGTGTCACGGTAGAGGATGTTGATGCTGCTGCCGCCGTCGATGAGGACTCGGGAGAACTTGCAGGTGCGCCGCACGACGATGGTAGGGTTGAGGACGAGGGCGTATCCACCCGGACTCGGCATGACTGCCGGGTGATCCTCCCAGGTCCAGGTGATCGGGCGATCCGACCAATGCATGAAATCCATCTTGGCCGGGACGACGGTGTTCACCTCCTACCGGAGGAGGCGCTCGCTGCGCTTGTCATCGCTGAGGCTGGTGAAGACGACGTAGGCCGCGTTCTAGTCCGGGTAGGCATCGTTCCGCATCGCGCCGCCGGCGGGAGGCGGCGGTGGGGGCGGAGGCGGCTGCCCCGAGCCCGGAGCCGGAGCCGGAGCCGGAGGAGGCGGAACGTCGCCCCTCATGATGCGCTAGGTGATGGAGCACTATCGAAGCATGTGTGTGGAGGGTCTTGCTCTGCTGTAGTGCTTGCATGGGGCATCGAGCATCTCTTTAAAGCTCATGGCGGGTTGCCACGCCATCTTGCCGGTCTGTCGGCGCTTCACTGCCGGGTCCGCCGCGGTCTCGGCGGCCGCGACGAGCCGGTTGTCGTGACGTTGTGCCGGCTGCTCGACCTTGTGCTTGTTGTTCTGGTGGTGCTGCTGCCGGCTACTTTCGCCGGCCGGCTTTGGTGGAGAGACCGGCTTCGCCTTGCCGGCGTCATCCAGCGCCACCTGGATCTTCATGGCGGAGTCGGTGTTGGCGTACTTGTCCGCCATCACCATGAGCGCGGCCATGGTGGCCGGCTCGGAGCGTAGAAGCTTGTGCTTGAGGAGGGTGCCGTCTCGGCACCCGCTGACGAAGTATTGGATCGCCTGGACTTCATGGACGCCCTTGCAGCTGTTCCGGAGCTCGGTCCAGCGTGTGAGGTACTCGCGGCCGGTCTCCGTCGGCCCCTGCACGCACATGGCGAGCTACCTGGGGTGACCGGGCCATTTGTACATCCCCATGAAGTTGCAGACAAACGCTTCCTCGAAATCGACCCATGCGTTGATGTTGCCCATCGGCAGGCTGTTCAACCATGTGCGAGCCGATCCTTGGAGCATGAGCGGTGCGTAGCGCACGGCAAGATGACGATGGGCACTGGTGATGCCAATGGCCGTGGTGTAGTCGGTGAGCCAGTCTTCTGGCTTCACGGTCCCATTGTACTTGGGGGTGTCGCGGGCAAGCACGAACCCCTTGGGGAAGGGCTCCTCCCAGATGCGTGGGACGAAACACGCCGGCCCGATAGCGCCGCTCTCCTCCACCTCTAGGGAGCGAGCGAGCTGATCGAGACAGTGGCGCGCATCGGCATCGTCGATGGCGCGCGGGCTGAGTCAACTGGCGGCCAGGCCCCAAGGGGCAGGGTCGGCTAGAGCCGGACGCCGGCCAGGCTGGCCGGGTCCGCACTGGGTCTCTGGGCGGGCTCGTTGCCCAGAGCGTCGGTGGCGGTGCCGGCCGGGTTGCGCCGGGTCCGGGCTTGGCCGGAGTGCTCCTCGCCGGGTGGCGAGGAGGCCGTGTGCAGGAGTTAGCCGGGTCCGCCAAGGCGGGCGGAGCCGGACCCCGCCGGCTTGGCGAGCTGGTTGAGGCGATCCTGCTGGGTGTTGGCGGTGTGGAGGAGCTCGCGCATCCGCCCGATGCGCTCCTTGAGCTCCTCGCCCGCGAGTTGGTCGAGGCCGACCGCGACTGCCTCCGCAGCGCGCATGTTCTTGACTGGGGTCTCATAGACGGTCCGGACGGCGCTGAAGGCCCGGCCAATCGCTCCTCCCCGGGCGCGAGTATCGGCAGCCCGGCTTGGCTCGGCCGCGGCGGGCGTGAATCCGTGGGCGGCGTCGTGCTCCATCTGAGCAGCTTCCAGGCAGCGCCTGGTCGCAGCTAGCGTCTCGGACAGGTCCAACATTTGCTGGTGCCTGTCCTCGAGATGGGTTCGGGCTTCAGCGATGTTGGTGGCGTCGATGTCGGTGCCGATGGGGATGCGGAGGCTCTGCATCACGGCGCGTAGCGGGTCGGTCGGCTCCGTCCGTGCCGTGGCGGCCGCGGCTTCGGCGACTCTTCTCGCCTTGCTCGACGAGGAAGAGGCGCCATCGCCGGTAACAAAGACCTCCACGTGGGCATCCATCGCCCCGACAGTGAATCCGCCGCTGAGGGAGAGCGGGGAGTCGGAGTAGCTGAGCAACTCGCTGTGGTACTCGTCGGCCGCGAGCGTGTCAGAGATGCGCAACACGGTGAAGGAGGCGGCGAGCGCGCCGATGACGTCGTCCGCCAGAGTGACGGACTCGTCGGAGTAGGATAAGGGCCCCGTCCGAAGCATGCTTCTGGCCAGCTCCTCGAGCTGCCCCATGGTGGGCGCCAACTGTCGTGGTGGGGAAACTGCAGATGCCAAGGGATGGCTAAAGAGAGGAGGAGGCTCGAGAACACTGGTGGGCTTCGAAGGCGAGGTTGATATGCGCGGGCGCAGGACGCCAGACATACCCAGGTTCGGGGCTCTCTGGAGAGATAACACCCCTAGTCCTGCCGAGTTTAGTTGGATGGTCGATAGTACAATGTCGCTCCTGGAGCTGTATGGAGGAGGAAGGAGGCTGGCCAAGGCTCGGGCTGCTCCTTCTCTCTGGTGTTGCTATGTAGTGGCTAGTCCTATCTTGCTTGCTTGCTTTATCTCGTATGGCTTCACACGTCGGGGATCACACATCTCATGCCCCGTAGGCGTGGACTCCTGGGGGGGTTTTATAGATCAACCCACCCAGGGTTACAATGGTAATACGCCGAGTCGGTGGGTCTGTATTGTCGGTGTCCGGGGTACCGGGCTGGGTCCCGCTTGAGAGCTTGTGGTTCGCCGGGTTCCCCTAGGTGCGGGCCCCACGTACCTAGGGGGACTGTGCGCCGAGTTGAGCCGCGCACAGTGTTCTCCGTCAGGCCGCCGCTTGTTGTCATCAGCGGTGAGGACGGGAACATGGTTGCCGTGCCAGCCCTGGTCAGCGGGTAGGTAAGGGGCACTGTTGCCACGCTCCGGCTGACCACGGACATGGGGGGGGGCACTGTAATCTTGGTTATCGGTGATTGAGGTCTCGTCCCATCGTACGGCCTGGATGGGATGGGAGCTGACCCGTGGCTGGGTTGCCGTGGACGCCACGGGTGGGTTGGCTTGCTAGGGAAGCCAAGGTTGCGCCGGCTGAGTTGCCTAGCGCCAGCCGCTGCGGGCGGGTCGACGTACCTTGCCGAGTTGAGGGTCTTGGCCGGGTTGCGCACCTTGCCGGGTCGAGCGACCCGGCCTGGCGAACGTCGGTTTGCGGGGCGATGCGGGCCCCGCTGTTTTTGAAATAGATCCGGGTTCCGTTGCCTGCCTGGGGTTCATCCCCCCGACAAGTTGGTTGACACAAGTGCTAGACCGGCAACACCTTCATATTGAGTATGTTTGGAGTTGGAGTGATAGCTTCTCTCGGAGTGATTGTCAGAGTCGGAGCCAGATACCCATTCACCAACATGAGCTAGATGTCTTTGTTTTGTGTAGCTCCTTGATGACTTGTCCTTCCTTTCCGAATCCTTGCTTCTCCAGGATGTTCTTCGTTCATAATGACCATCTCTACTCCTTCTGTCTCTTGGTGGTGATTCTTCTCTTCTACTTCTCCTCTTGGGTTATTCTTCTCTTCTTTTGTGGGGTGTCGTACACTCATTGGAATAGTGTTCGGGTCTCCCACAATTGTAGCAATTGCGCTCTCGACTAGATGATCTTTTGTCATTGTAGGACCTTGACTTGGAGCTTCTTTCTTTGCTTCTACTCTTGTATAATTTGTTGAAGTTCTTCACCATTAAACTCAATTCTTCATTGAAGGTTTGTTTCTCACTTGATGATGTAGGGGCTTCACATGAGGCTTTGTAAGCACCGCTTGACTTGTTGTGAAGTTCCTCCTTAGTGACATCTCATGAGCAACAATTCTTCCAATGACCTCCATTGGCTTGAGATTCTTGTAATTGGGCATCATTTGGATCAATGTGCACACGGTATCATATTTTCCATCCAATGCTCTTAGGATCTTCTTGATGATGATTTTGTCGGTCATCTCTTCACTTCCTAAGCCCGCAATCTCATTTGTGATAAGAGCAAGCCTAGAGTACATTTCAGCGACACCTTCACCATCCTTCATTTTGAACTTGTCAAGTTGACTTTGGAGCACATCCAATTTGGATTCCTTGACGGAGTCGGTACCTTCATGCATATCAATCAAAGTATCCCAAATTTCCTTTGCATTCTCAAGACGGCTGATTTTGTTGAATTCTTCGGGGCACAATCCGTTGAAGAGGATATCACAAGCTTGAGCGTTGTATTGCAGCATCTTCAACTCATCCGCGCTAGCTTCATGGTTCGGTTCTCTCCCATCAAAGAATTCACCTTGCAAGCCAATACACACAATAGCCCAAACGGCAGGGTTATGTCCGAGAATATGCATTTTCATCTTATGCTTCCAACTAGCAAAATTCGTACCATCAAAGTAAGGACCTCTACGGTGATAATTTCCCTCACTAGACGCCATACTCTCCTAGGTTGTGAAACCAAGGCTATGACCACCAAAAGCTATGGAAATCAAAGCAAATGGAGACCAAAGCTCTGATACCACTTGTAGGATCAGAAGTATGTCTAGAGGGGGGGTGATTAGACTACTTGACCAATTAAAAACTTATCCTTTTCCCAATTTTAGTCTTTGGCAGATTTTAGCTATCTTAGCACAAGTCAAGCAATCTTCACACAATTCAAGCAAGCATGCAAATAGTATATGAGCAGCGGAAAGTAAAGCATGCAACTTGCAAGAATGTAAAGGGGAAGGGTTTGGAGAATTCAAACGCAATTGGAGACACGGATGTTTTTGTCGTGGTTCTGATAGGTGGTGCTATCATACATCCAGTTGATGGAGACTTCAACCCACGAAGGATAATGGTTGCGTGAGTCCGCGGAGGGCTCCTGTCAGGACCCCGATTCTATGCCACACCGATCTAGCATGTAACACCTCATATCACTTTGCGGCCTCACGCACGGTATTCCCACGGGTGTCGCCTTACCATGCCCGGGACCGTTTGCGCCTTTTGGCACATGTATATGATAGTGTCGCTAGCATCCATATGACAAAGAACCCGGGCTAACATGGCTAGTCGTGAACCCAAAGTGGCACTAACTTACAGGGACAGGCATACATGACCCAGCATCGAACATGTCGGTCATCAGCGAGTGAATCCGGGCTGTAGCAACTGGGCTAGCAGGACTCCGGTAAACCGGGCTGTAGCAGGCTAACAGGACTCCGGTAGACACCGTGTGACATTTCCCCGAAGGGACAGACACAGGAACGAAGAAGGACACATGCCGGCCAGCCTAAGTGTTCCAGAGCAGTAGCAAGCTACCAGGGCTCAGTGGAAGCACTAGGAGACATTTCCCGGGAAGAGAGGCTACTAAGGATAAACAACTAGATAGTCAGATCCCACACATAGCAATACACATTACACATACGCATAACATGCAAGTATGTGTTGTACAACATGGCATCACAGCATAACTCAACAACTCATATAGATAAGGCTCAAAGAGCCATCATAGCATTTATTGCAAACAGGGGTCACAGGACCCATCATACAGAGCATACAAGCAACAAGCGGAAGCATTACATGTCTGAGTACAGACATCTACAAATGAAAAAGGCTAAAGAGCCTGACTATCTACAACATCCGATCAAGATCGTAGCTGAGGTACAAGCTACTCGTCGAAATCCACGAGAACACTAGTAAGATCGAAGTCTCCGCTGCAAAAACATAAATAAAGCAACATGAGTACAAAGGTACTCAGCAAGACTTACATCAGATCCTATCATACATGCATTTGTATCAAGAGGGTAATCTGGGGTTTAGTTGCAGCAAGCCAGCTTTGACTCTGTGGCTATCCTGTTCTACGACTACCAGAAACTCTTGAGGTGATATGACGCACACGAGTCCACTAATCGCCACACAATACACTATTATGGATTCATCCCCATCTCCCTACGAGAAGGCCATCCATAGCACTCACACTTGTCTTGAGCATTTTAGAGTATCCACTTCAAGTTGTCTATGTACCATGTAAGCATCCAAGAAGTCCATAACCGTGGACCCGGCTATTCGAATAGATCATGTTAACCCTGCAGGGGTGTACTTCTTCACACACGCTCTCGCCACTTACCGCCATGTACACGTCATGTATCTCGGCAACCTTCAAGCAGAAGCCTGGCGACGGTGTCGGCCACGACCTGACTAACCACACAGGACTCTAGTCCAGGTTTATCGCCTATTCGGGTTCTATCCGCAAGGAGATCCGGCCGGGGTGTCGCTCACAGCCCCAAACGATGTGAGTAGGGTTCCCAAGCCCACCATCCGGGTGCCACTTGGTACACCGTGCCACCTGTGCCTAGTCTGTCCCAAGCCCACCCTGCCGGGTGCCACTCGGTAGAAAAATAGCACTACCTACAAACACCAAAAACTAGTTGCGACTCCTGGACAGAGATCAAGTCGGTTAATAAGTCGAGAGGGCTTGGAGCGCCCAGAGCCCAATGTGTGGTAGCATCGATTCATTGGACAACATACATAGAACTCAGTGCTTAAGGACGGTTCCAGTGAGACAACCCACCATGTACTCCTACATGGCCTCTCACCGCTACCTTTAACAAATCGTGTTCACACACTTAACTCTCAGCATCAGAACATAGAGCGCTGCACTCCAATTCATTCCCAATGAATCAGACCTGACACACTCTAAGCAATAGCAGGCATAGCATGGTAGGAACACAACATGGCTCAATCAACTCCTACACATGCTAGTGGGTTTCAACTATTTACTGTGGCAATGACAGGTCATGCAGAGGAATGGGTTCAACTACCGCAGCACAAAGTAGCAGATGAATCATTGTTGTCCTAATGCAATAACTGAGAGAAGGAGTGAGAGAGTAGGATTGTATCGGAATGAACAAGGGGGTTTGCTTGCCTGGTAGATCAACAAGGGGGCACTGCTCCTCAGAAAGGTACTTTGGAACGGACTCCGGAGCAGGACCTATCGAGAAGGAACAGTGTCGGCAATCAATACACAAACATATGCAACAATATGATGCATGAACATGGCATGTAGATGTGATGCTGTTTGAGCTAATGCAACTAGTATTCAAATTGAATGAAGTCCATTTGAATCAAGGGTTCAAATGCAACTCCAAATTAAGCTCTTATATATGCCATTTATATGTTTTCACCTATACAGCAGATTTAGGTTGGTTTGTCATGCATGAAACTAGTACAGATGGATAGATTACATTTTTCTGATAATTTTTCATATATAAATTATTTCAATCTGAGCTACGGTTGAATTTTTATGATTTTTTGAAGTTTAGCTAATTTTCTGGAATTCCTGATTTAATTTAAATCCAGAAAATAAATAATTGCGTCAGCATGACGTCAACACTGCGTCAGCAGTCAACCTGGGTCAAACCTGACGTGTGGGGGCCACATGTTAGTGACACAGTGGTTAAGCCCGGGTCAAACCCGCACTAACCAGGGTTTGACTTGGCCCTGGGGCCCATGGTCAGCGGCTGGTGGGGTGGTTTAGGCTCCAGGATTAGGCGTTAATGATAGCCACGTCGGCCTCGCCGGAGTTTGGCCGGCGACGACCTCAAACCGCGGCGGATGTTTGCCGGAGACGCTGTTCCGGCAGCGGTTCGACACGCTGAGGGCACCAGTGGAGAGCTCACGCTCGCCCGCATCTAGGGGAGCAGGTGGGAGGCTGCGGGGGCACCGGAGCAGAGCTCACGACGGCGTCCGGAGCTCGGGCTCGAGCGACAGAGGGCCTGGAGGGCACGGGGAGGCCAACCGAGGGGCTCTGCGGCACCCTCGTGGCACCAGGAGCACGTTGGCGCGCTTGGTTGCGGGTTGCGGTGGCCAGGGCGACGACGGCAACATGAACGGCGGCGAGGAGCTACGGCTATGGCGGGGAAAGGGGCTACGGCGCGAGAACGGAGGAGTGGGGAGAGGGGAACGGACCAGAAGCTCACAGCGGACTCGACGGGCTTGTCGGCGACCTCGGGGACGCGCTTAAGACGGTGGGGCGATGAAGACGATCTTCGGCGACCGGAGATGAAGACGACGGCGATGGCGACTCTCCAGGGCCTCCCGAGGCGCGTGGCTTGACGGAGAGGTAGCCGACGATGTGGCGGAGCTTCTGGGCGCAGCGGCAGGGTGAGGGGTGGCCGGTGGCCACGGCGGCGAGCAGCGGCGCTCTCCGGTGCGCTCGGTGAAGAGAGGGAGAGGGAGCCAGAGGAGGAGGGGGGACGAGAGAGAGTGAGAGAGGTGCGGGGCATGCGTGGCGTCGTGCGGGTGATCCAGCCGACGAGGGGGAGAAGCAGGAGGTGGCCGAGCGCATGGCCGCGGACGGCTGTGGCACGGGCACGCAGCTGCTTGGGCGAGGGGGAGGAAGACGACAGAGGAGGAGGCCAGGTGGGTCGGGCTGACCAGCTGGGCCGGCCAGGCCGCACAGGAACGGGCTGCACAGGGAGGTAAGCACTAGGTAAGTTTTTCTCCTGATTTGTTTCTCTTTTCTATTTTTCTGACATTTTTTTGGTTTAATAAAAATACTAAACCATTTTATTTACTTATACCAATTTTTGTAGGAACTAGTGGTATTATTCCAGAGCTCCTCAACAAATGGCATAATTTTTGGACATATATTATATATATAACAAATATATATCCAATGCAAATAATTATGCATTAATTCCAAATGCCCAAAATAAATACTTATGAGCTCCTAAAAATATTGGTTTGATTTTTATCTCTATCCAATATTTTCAGAGAGCAACATGAGCATTTTCTTGGACCTTTTTGGAGCAATTTTTATCTGGGTCATTTCCAGAAATGATTCTGAGGGTTTCACAAATCCTCATTTCAGAATTAAATGGAATTTAAACATGATGCACAAATGACTAGCTAGTCTAGGTCATACCAGAGCTAGGGATGTGACAACTCGCCCCCACTTGAAAAAATCTCGTCCCGAGATTCAGGGGTCGACGGAAAGAAAGTGGGGTACTCCAGTCGAAGACGATCTTCTCGCTCCCAAGTAGCTTCTCTCTCGGAATGATGAGACCACTGAACCTTGAGAAACATGATGTTCTGACGTTGAGTGACATGCTCTGCTTGATCAAGAATGCGAACCGGGTACTCTCGGTATGTGAGGTTATCTTGGAGATCAAGCGTTTCATGGTCTACTCCACGGATGGGATCCGAGAAGCAATGCATGAGTTGAGAGACATGGAAGACATCATGCACTCTGGAAAGATGTGGGGGTAGTTCCAACTGGTAGGCAACCTCTCCTCGTTTAGCGAGAATGCGAAAGGGACCAATGTAACGAGGAGCCAACTTGCCCTTGATACCAAAACGATGGGTACCCTTCATGCGAGTAACCCGAAAATAAGCTTTGTCGCCAATTTCATAGGTCATCTCCCTATGATGACGATCATACTGACTCTTCTGACGAGACTGGGCTGTTTTCAAATTCTCACGAATGATGTGAACTTGCTCTTCTGCCTCCTGGATCATGTCCGGTCCAAAGAATTGTCTTTCACCGGTTTCTGACCAGTTCAAAGGTGTTCGACATCTTCGTCCATAGAGAATCTCAAAAGGAGCTTTCTTCAGGCTGGATTGATAGCTATTGTTGTAAGCAAACTCGGCGAAAGGAAGACATTTCTCCCAATCCATACCGAATGAGATAACGCAAGCTCTAAGCATGTCTTCGAGAATTTGGTTGACCCTTTCCACCTGACCACTCGACTCAGGGTGGAAAGCGGTACTGAAGGAAAGATGGGTTCCCATGGCAGTTTGGAAACTCTCCCAGAAATGGGAAGTGAAAAGACTACCACGGTCTGAATTGATCTCTAGTGGAACATCATGGAGTGACACTATTCGAGAAATGTATAAGTCAGCGAGCTGACTAGCAGTGATACTCTCTCGAACAGGAAGGAAGTGAGCCACTTTGGAAAGACGATCAACGACTACGAGGATAGAGTCATTCCATTTCTTGGTCCTGGGAAAGCCGGTGATGAAATCCATACCAACTTTATCCCATTTCCACTCAGGAATAGCTAAAGGCTGAAGGGTGCCAGCAGGTCTTTGATGCTCTGCCTTAACGCGACGGCAAACGTCACAGTTAGCAATAAACTGAGCGATTTCTCTCTTCATCCTAGTCCACCAGAACCTCTGGCGTAGGTCCTGATACATCTTAGTACTACCGGGATGAATCGTGAGAGGAGATTCATGCGCCTCCTTAAGAATCAATTGTCGCAGATGTTGATTCTTGGGAACCACCAAGCGATTCTCAAAGAAAACAACACCACGATCATCCATAGAGAAACATCCACCAACTCCCTTCTTAATGTTTCTCTTGATCCGAGAAATTCCTGTGTCTTGCTTTTGAACAGCGACAATCCGATCTTCAAGATCAGGTTTCGCCACCAAGGTAGAAAGGAATCCGTGAGGAGCAATGTGAAGATTAAGCTTACAGAATTCCTCATGGAGAAGTGGTTGGCCTTGCTGCAACATGAGATTGTTGCAATAGGATTTACGGCTTAACGCATCAGCCATGACATTGGCTTTGCCTGGGGTGTAGGTAATCCCTAGATCATAATCTGTGATTAACTCCAACCAACGTCTTTGCCTAAGGTTCAAATCTGGTTGTGTGAAGATATACTTGAGACTCTGGTGATCGGTGTAGATCTCGCAACGTTTACCAAGAAGGTAATGTCGCCAGGTCTTGAGTGCATAGACTACGGCTGCAAGCTCTAGATCATGTGTAGGATAATTATCCTCATGTGGATGCAACTGTCGAGATGCATAGGCAATCACATGACGATCCTGCATAAGAATGCAACCTAGTCCCTGTCGTGAGGCGTCGCAGTAGATAACAAAGTCCTTTGTGAAATCCGGTGGCACAAGTATGGGAGCAGAAGTCAGGCGCCTTTTCAGTTCCTGAAAATTGTACTCACACTGTGGGGACCACTCAAACTTTTTATCTTTCTTGAGAAGTTCCGTGAGGGGTTTGGCTACTTTGGAGAAGTTTTCAACAAAGCAACGACAATAGCTGGCTAGACCAAGGAAACTCCTAACTTGTTTAACGGTCTCAGGTGGAGTCCAATCGAGAACGGCCTTAACTCTCTCAGGATTGACAACAATGCCCTTACCAGAAATCAAGTGGCCTAGGTAGGTCACTTCTGGCAACCAAAATTCGCACTTGGAGAACTTTGCATAAAGGCGGTGCTCTCTGAGTTTTTCTAACACAAGTCTAAGATGTTCGGCATGCTCTTCCTCGTTCTTCGAGTAAATAAGGATATCATCAAGGTAAACCATGACGAACTTATCTAAGTACTCCATGAAGATCGAGTTCATCAGGCGGGAGAATGTAGCTGGAGCGTTGGTTAGACCGAAGGACATGACGGTGTACTCGTACTGACCAAACGAGTGACAAAAGCCGTTTTAGGGATGTCCCCGTTTCTGATCTTGATTTGGTGGTAGCCTAACCTCAAATCCATCTTGGAGAAGACTGAGGATCCAGCGAGCTGATCATATAGGTTGTTGATCCTGGGGAGCGGATATTTGTTCTTTATCGTGACCAAATTAACGGGACGATAATCTACAACCATCCGATCCGTACCATCCTTCTTCTTGACAAAGAGGACGGGGAAAACCCAGGGAGAAGAACTAGGACAGATGAAACCCTTTTGCAAGGACTCATCAAGTTGTTTCTTAAGCTCGGCTAGTTATAAGGGTGCCATCTTGTAAGGTCTCCTAGAGATTGGAGCGGTTCCTGGGATAAGATCTATGACGAACTCTACATCTCTGTCAGGTGGAACACCTGGCAGTTCCTCTGGAAAGACATCCGGAAAGTCATGGACTACTGGAATATCTTCAAGGTCAGGGAGAGGGCTGGCATTAAGAGAATAGAGTTGGCGCTTTGCAACTCTGGTGGAGACAGTGACTATCTTGCTAGATGGGTGTGTAAGCTGAACAGACCTGGTGTAACAATCAATCTTGGCATGATGAGCTGTCATCCAGTCCATACCCAAGATGATGTTAATATCTATAGACTTGAGGGCTATAAGTGATGCAAGGAATACAAGTCTGTCAACAAGGATCTCGTTACCATGGCTTACACTAGAGGTTTGCCATTTGGATCCAGGAGTTTGAATGACTAGTGGAGAGGGCATATCACAAAATGACAGGTTGTGCAAGTTAGCATAGCTTTCAGAAATGAAGGAGTGAGATGCTCCAGTATCGAACAGAACCGATGCTGGATGACAATTGACAAGAAGTGTACCAAGAACGACATCCGGATCATCATGAGCGTCTTTAGCTGAGACGTGATGCACACGTCCACGTTCAGTGGGGGCTGACTTGACACTGATCATCTTGCGTGATGGCTTAACACAACCAACGGTCTTCTCGGGCTGGGGTGGAGCATAACTAGTCTGAGAGCAGTCACATGCATAGTGTCCTAGCTTCCTGCATGTGAAGCAAGTCCCTGAGGTTGGACGTGGACCCGCACTGACAAGCGGTCTACCAATAGGCCTGGATGAAACATATGACTGAGCTGGGGGAGGCACCACATAGGATGGCCTCGGTGCATATCCGGAAGGAAGAGCGGAGTTTGGAACCCAAATCCGGCGCTTCTGAGAACTAGAACCGGAAGAAGATCCCAAATCACGGGCGTGCTTACGAGACTCCTCGTAAGTGAGCTGAGCTGTTTCTGCGTTAATGGCCTTGTTCACAAGAGCTTGGAATGTATCACAATGATGCAGGTGGAGATCACGACGCAACTTGGGGTTGAGACCCTTCCGGAACCTAGCCTGCTTCTTGGCGTCCGTGGACACCTCTTCTGTGGCATAGCGGGCGAGGTTCTCAAACTCTCTATTGTAAGCATCAACAGCCATCTTACTCTGGGTGAAACTACAGAACTCTTCTCTCTTGCGATCGATGAGGGCTTCAGGAATGTGATGCTCGCGAAAAGCCTCAGTGAAATCTCTCCAGGTAGGAATCTGACCAGCTGGAAGCATAGCCTCATAGTTCTGCCACCAAAGACTAGCAGGACCTTCCAGGTGGTATGTGGCATAGGTGACCTTGTCATCTTCAGCTACGTTCGTGGAACGCAGCTTATGAGTGATGCTACGGAGCCAGTCATCTGCATCGAGTGGCTCGATGGAATGATGAAAGGTAGGTGGGTGCAAGCGAATGAAGTCATGAATGGTCGCAGACTTAGTGGACTGATGTGCGGTGTTCTCCTCGATATGTGCCAACAAGCAGTTAGACTCACGCTTGTTCCTCTCCATCTCTAGCATGAACTCTGTCAACGAAGGCGGGTCGGGAGGATCCTCGTCCCTACCATCTCCGTGGTTCTGGCTACGAGCAACAGAACTTCGCTTAGCTGATGACATCCTGAGAAACGAAACCAAGGACGGAATCAGCATCATCTACAGGCTATAGAATGTAGGACAAGGGAATTAGTATCTCTCGAACTCCTAGGGCAATTCCGGCAGCATAACGGCAGTAAAATGCTCAGACTGAGACGTCCTGCTAAAATGGGGTAGTAACATACTCATCATCACCACTCAAGGTTCTGAGATCATACTAAACAGGCTACACCGGAGGTACTCGAAAACTGGGGTATGACTCTGATCAACCAATCCTATGGGACTACAGAGTAGTAACACGTGATCCTGATAGACGGAAGAGAGAGCCTAGTTCCTTAACCCCGCAGGAAAGATAGGATGACTCAGATCAGAAGGCCATGAGGTAAAGGAGTAAAAAGAGCCTTACGTTCCTTCCCACAATCAATTCCCTTACATAACTAGAGAATTTCTAGACTCAACTTCGACCAGTTTGGCTTGGTAATCCTACAGGCAGTCAGGCTCTGATACCAAAGCTGTCAGGACCCCGATTCTATGCCACACCGATCTAGCATGTAACACCTCATATCACTTTGCGGCCTCACGCACGGTATTCCCACGGGTGTCGCCTTACCATGCCCAAGACCGTTTGTGCCTTTTGGCACACGTATATGATAGTGTCGCTAGCATCCATATGACAAAGAACCCGGGCTAACATGGCTAGTCGTGAACCCAAAGTGGCACTAACTTACAGGGACAGGCATACATGACCCAGCATCGAACGTGTCGGTCATCAGCGAGTGAATCCGGGCTGTAGCAACTGGGCTAGCAGGACTCCGGTAAACCGGGCTGTAGCAGGCTAACAGGACTCCGGTAGACACCGCGTGACATTTCCCCGAAGGGACAGACACAGGAACGAAGAAGGACACATGCCGGCCAGCCTAAGTGTTCCGGAGCAGTAGCAAGCTACCAGGGCTCAGTGGAAGCACTAGGAGACATTTCCCGGTAAGAGAGGCTACTAAGGATAAACAACTAGATAGTCAGATCCCACACATAGCAATACACATTACACGTACGCATAACATGCAAGTATGTGTTGTACAACATGGCATCACATCATAACTCAACAACTCATATAGATAAGGCTCAAAGAGCCATCATAGCATTTATTGCAAACAGGGGTCACAGGACCCATCATACAGAGCATACAAGCAACAAGCGGAAGCATTACATGTCTGAGTACAGACATCTACAAATGAAAAGGCTAAAGAGCCTGACTATCTACAACATCCGATCAAGATCGTAGCTGAGGTACAAGCTACTTGTCGAAGTCCACGAGAACACTAGTAAGACCGAAGTCTCCGCTGCAAAAACATAAATAAAGCAACATGAGTACAAAGGTACTCAGCAAGACTTACATCAGATCCTATCATACATGCATTTGTATCAAGAGGGTAATCTGGGGTTTAGTTGCAGCAAGACAGCTTTGACTCTGTGGCTATCCTGTTCTACGACTACCAGAAACTCTTGAGGTGATATGATGCACACGAGTCCACTAATCACCACACAATACACTACTATGGATTCATCCCCGTCTCCCTATGAGAAGGCCATCCATAGCACTCACACTTGTCTTGAGCATTTTAGAGTATCCACTTCAAGTTGTCTATGTACCATGTAAGCATCCAAGAAGTCCATAACCGTGGACCCGGTTTTCGAATAGATCATGTTAACCCTGCAGGGGTGTACTTCTTCTCACACGCTCTCGCCACTTATCGCCATGTACACGTCATGTATCTCGGCAACCTTCAAGCGGAAGCCTGGCGAGGGTGTCGGCCACAACCTGACTAACCACACAGGACTCTAGTCCAGGTTTATCGCCTATTCGGGTTCTATCCGCAAGGAGATCCGGTCGGGGTGTCGCTCACGGCCCCAAACGATGTGAGAAGGGTTCCCAAGCCCACCATCCGGGTGCCACTTGGTACACCATGCCACCTGTGCCTAGTCTGTCCCAAGCCCACCCTGGTGGGTGCCACTCGGTAGAAAAATAGCACTACCTACAAACACCAAAAACTAGTTGCGACTCCTGGACAGAGATCAAGTCGGTTAATAAGTCGAGAGGGCTTGGAGCGCCCGGAGCCCAATGTGTGGTAGTATCGAGTCATTGGACAACATACATAGAACTCAGTGCTTAAGGACGGTTCCAGTGAGACAACCCACCATGTACTCCTACATGGCCTCTCACCGCTACCTTTACCAAATCGTGTTCACACACTTAACTCTCAGCATCAGAACATAGAGCGCTGCACTCCAATTCATTCCCAATGAATCAGACCTGACACACTCTAAGCAATAGCAGGCATAGCATGGTAGGAACACAACATGGCTCAATCAACTCCTACACATGCTAGTGGGTTTCAACTATTTACTGTGGCAATGACATGTCATGCAGAGGAATGGGTTCAACTACCGCAGCACAAAGTAGCAGATGAATCGTTGTTGTCCTAATGCAATAACTGAGAGAAGGAGCGAGAGAGTAGGATTGTATCGGAATGAACAAGGGGGTTTGCTTGCCTGGTAGATCAACAAGGGGGCACTGCTCCTCAGAAAGGTACTCTGGAACGGACTCTGGAGCAGGACCTATCGAGAAGGAATAGTGTCGGCAATCAATACACAAACATATGCAACAATATGATGCATGAACATGGCATGTAGATGGGATGCTATTTGAGCTAATGCAACTAGTATTCAAATTGAATGAAGTCCATTTGAATCAAGGGTTCAAATGCAACTCCAAATTAAGCTCTTATATATGCCATTTATATGTTTTCACCTATACAGCAGGTTTAGGTTGGTTTTGTCATGCATGAAACTAGTACAGATGGATAGATTACATTTTTTTGATAATTTTTCATATATAAATTATTTCAATCTGAGCTACGGTTGAATTTTTATGATTTTTTGAAGTTTAGCTAATTTTCTAGAATTCCTGATTTAATTTAAATCTAGAAAATAAATAATTGCGTCAGCATGACATCAACACTGCGTCAGCAGTCAACCTGGGTCAAACCTGACGTGTGGGGGCCACACGTTAGTGACACAGTGGTTAAGCCCGGGTCAAACCCGCACTAACCAGGGTTTGACTTGGCCCTGGGGCCCACAGTCAGCGGCTGGTGGGGTGGTTTAGGCTGCAGGATTAGGCGCTAATGATAGCCACGTCGGCCTCGCCGGAGTTTGGCCGGCGACGACCTCAAACCGCGGCGGATGTTTGCCGAAGACGCTGTTCCGGCAGTGGTTCGACGCGCTGAGGGCACCAGTGGAGAGGTCACGCTCGCCCGCATCTAGGGGAGCAGGTGGGAGGCTGCGGGGGCGCCGGAGCTCGCCGGAGCAGAGCTCGCGGCGGCAGCCGGAGCTCGGGCTCGAGCGACAGAGGGCCTGGAGGGCACGGGGAGGACAACCGAGGGGCTCTGTGGCACCCTCGTGGCACCAGGAGCACGTTGGCGCGCTCGGTTGCGGGCTGCGGTGGCCAGGGCGACGACGGCGACATGAACGGCGGCGAGGAGCTACGGCTATGGCGGGGAAAGGGGCTATGGCGCGAGAACGGAGGAGTGGGGAGAGGGGAACGGAGCAGAAGCTCACAGCGGACTCGACGGGCTTGTCGGCGAGCTCGGAGACGCGCTGAAGACGGCGGGGCGGCGAAGACGATCTCCGGCGACCGGAGATGAAGACGATGGTGATGGCGACTCTTCAGGGCCTCCCGAGGCGCGTGGCTTGACGGAGAGGTAGCCGGCGATGTGGCGGAGCTTCTGGGCGCAGGGGCAGTGCGAGGGGTGGCCGGTGGCCACAGCGGCATGCAGCGGCGCTCTCCGGTGCGCTCGGTGAAGAGAGGGAGAGGGAGCCAGAGGAGGAGGGGGGAACGAGAGAGAGTGAGAGAGGTGCGGGGCGTGCCGGGCGTCGCGCGGGTGATCCAGGCGATGAGGGGGAGAAGCAAGAGGTGGCCGGGCGCGTGGCCGCGGCCGGCTGTGGCACGGGCACGCAGCTGCTTGGGCGAGGGGGAGGAAGACGACAGAGGAGGAGGCCAGGTGGGCCGGGCTGGCCAGCTGGGCCGGCCAGGCCGCACAGGAACGGGCTGCATAGGGAGGTAAGCGCTAGGTAAGTTTTTCTCCTGATTTGTTTCTCTTTTCTATTTTTCTGACATTTGTTTGGTTTAATAAAATTACTAAACCATTTTATTTACTTATACCAATTTTTGTAGGAACTAGTGGTATTATTCCAGAGCTCCTCAACAAATGGCATAATTTTTGGACATATATTATATATATAACAAATATATATCCAATGCAAATAATTATGCATTAATTCCAAATGCCCAAAATAAATACTTATGAGCTCCTAAAAATATTGGTTTGATTTTTATCTCTGTCCAATATTTTCAGAGAGCAACATGAGCATTTTCTTGGACCTTTTCGGAGCAATTTTTATCTGGGTCATTTCCAGAAATGATTCTGAGTGTTTCACAAATCCTCATTTCAGAACTAAATGGAATTTAAACATGATGCACAAATGACTAGCTAGTCTAGGTCATACCAGAGCTAGGGATGTGACAGCTCCACCCAAGAAGGGTCCACGAAGAAGAAACCTTGTCTATCCCACCATGGCCGTCACCCATGAAGGACTTGCCTCACTAGCGGTAGATCTTCACGAAGTAGGCGATCTCCTTGCCCTTACAAACTCCTTGGTTCAACTCCACAATCTTGTCGGAGGCTCCCAAGTGACACCTAGCCAATCTAGGAGACACCACTCTCCAAGAAGTAACAAATGGTTTGTTGATGATGAACTCCTTGCTCTTGTGCTTCAAATGATAGTCTCCTCAACACTCAACTCTCTCTCACAGGATTTGGATTTGGTGGAAAGAAGATTTGAGTGGAAAGAAACTTGGGAAAGGCTAGAGATCAAGATTCATATGGTAGGAATGGAATATCTTGGCCTCAACACATGAGTAGGTGGTTCTCTCTCAGAAATCTTAAGTTGGAAGTGTAGGTTTGTTCTGATGGCTCTCTCCACGAATGAAGAGGAGGTGGAGGGGTATATATAGCCTCCACACAAAATCTAACCGTTACACACAATTTACCAATCTCGGTGGGACCGAATCAACAAACTCGGTCAGACCGATTTAGTAAACCTAGTGACCGTTAGGATTTTCGGTGGGACCGACATGCAACTCGGTAGGACCGATATGGTTAGGGTTAGGGCATAACGTAATCTCGGTAAGACCGATTACACAAACTCAGTGAGAGTGATTTTGGTAATAATCTAACTAGAGAGTTGGTCAGGTAAACTCGGTGGGACCGGTTCGCTCATTTCGGTGGGACCGAAATGTTACGAAAAGGAAACAGAGAGTTTACATTGCAATCTTGGTGGGACCGATCGCTCATCTCGGTGGTACCGAAACGTTATGAAGGGAAACAGAGAGATTACAATCCCATCTCAGTGAGACCAAGATCCCTATCGGTGAGACCGATTTGCCTAGGGTTTGTGGCAGTGGCTATGACATCTGAACTCGGTGGCGCCGGGTAGAAAGAATCGGTGGGGCCGAGTTTGACTTTTGGTTTGGGTCATATGTGGATATGAAAAAGTAGTTGAGGGTTTTTGGAGCGTATCACTAAGCACTGTCGAGCAAGAAACTCATTAAACAACACCTCATCCCTCCTTGATAGTATTGGCTTTTCCTATAGACTCAATGTGATCTTGGATCACTAAAGTATAAAATGTAGAGTCTTGAGCTTTTGAGCTTGAGCCAATCCTTTTATCCTTAGTATTTTGAGGGATCCACTTTCCTTATCCATGTCATGCCATTCATTGAGCTTTTCCTGAAATGTTCATCTTGGAATAATGTTAGCTCAATGAGCTATATGTTGTTAGGAATTACCGAAACCACCTAGGGATAGTTGCACTTTCACCCGTATATAAAGGAGGGAGAGGGAGAGCCAGCCAGCCCTAGGGGTCGTGCCAAGGTGTGGAGTCCTACTAGGACTCCCTAGTCCTAGTAGGATTCCATCTCCCACACGGAGTACGAAAGGGGGATGGAGAAGGAGAAGGAAAGGGGGGGGGGGCGGCCCCCTTCTCCTAGTCCTAATAAGCCTCCTGCCCAAGGAGGTGCGCACCAGCCCCTTGTGGGTTGGTGTGCTTCCCTCTTATGGCCCATAAGGCCCATAACTTCTCCCGGGGGTTCCGGTAACCTCCCGGTACTCTGGAAAATACCCGAATCACTCAGAACCTTTCCAATGTCCGAATATAGCCTTCCAATATATGAATCTTTACCTCTCGACCATTTTGAGACTCTTCGTCATGTCCGTGATCTCATCTGGGACTCCGAACAAACTTCAGTCATCAAATCATATAACTCATAATACAAATTGTCATCAAACGTTAAGCGTGCGGACCCTACGGGTTTGAGAACTATGTAGACATGACCAAGACACATCTCCGGTAACTAACCAATAGAGGAACCTAGATGCTCATATTGGCTCCTACATATTCTATGAAGATCTTTATCGGTCAAACCGCATAACACATACATTTTTCTCTTTGTCATTGGTACGTTACTTGCCCGAGATTCGATCGTCGGTATCATCATACCTAGTTCAATATCGTTACCGGCAAGTCTCTTTACTCGTTCCATAATACTTCATCCCGCAACTAACTCATTAGTTACAATGCTTGAGAGGCTTATAGTGATGAGCATTACCGAGAGGGCCCAGAGATACCTCTCCGAAACACGGAGTGACAAATCCTAATCTCGATCTATGCCTACCCAACAAACACCTTCGGAGACACATGTAGAGCACCTTTATAATCACCCTTTTACGTTGTGACATTTGGTAGCACACAAAGTGTTCCTCCGGTATTCGGGAGTTGCATAATCTCATAGTCTAAGGAACATGTATAAGTCATGAAGAAAGCAATAGCGATGAAACTGTAACGATCATAATGCTAAGCTAATGGATGGGTCTTGTCCATCACATCATTCTTCTAATGATGTGACCTCATTCATGAAATGACAACACATGTCTATTGTCAGGAAACATAACCATCTTTGACTAACGAGCTAGTCAAGTAGAGGCATACTAGGGACACTATGTTTTGTCTATGTATTCACACATGTACTAAGTTTCCGGTTAATACAATTCTAGCATGAATAATAAACATTTATCATGATATAAGGAAATAAATAATAACTTTACTATAGCCTCTAGGGCGTATTTCCTTCAGTCTCCCACTTGCACTAGAGTCAATAATCTAGTTCACATCGCCATGTGATTAAACACCAATAGTTCACATCTGTATGTGATTAACACCCATAGTTCACATCGCCATGTGACCAACAACCAAAGGGTTTACTAGAGTCAATAATCTAGTTCACGTTGCTATGTGATTAACACCCAAAGAGTACTAAGGTGTGATCATGTTTTGCTTACGAGAGAAGTTTAGTCACCAGGTTTGTCACATTCAGAGCCATATATATTTTGCAAATATTCTATGTCTACAATGCTCTGCATAGAGCTATCTAGCTAAGTGCTCCCACTTTCAATGTGTATCCAGATTGAGACTTAGAGTCATATGGATCGGTGTAAAAGCTTCTATCGATGTAACTCTTTACGACGGACTCTTTATCACCCCCATCATCGAGAAACATTTCCTTAGTCATCACTAAGGATAATTTTGACCGTTGTCCAGTGATCTACTCTTAGATCACTATTGTACCCCCTTGCCAAACTCATGTCAAGGTACACAATAGGTCTGGTACACATCACATCATACTTTATAGAGCCTATGACTGTGGCATAGGAAATGACTTTCATTCTCTTTCTATCTTCTGCCGTGGTCGGGCTTTGAGTCTTACTCAACTTTACACCTTGTAATACACACAAGAACTCCTTATTTGACTGATCCATTTAGAACTCTTTCAAAAACTTTTCAACGTACTTACTCATTGAAAAATCTTATCAAGTGTCTTGGGTATTTTCTTATGATGGTTAATAAGATGAATAAAAGGGCAAGGGAAAGTAAGGGAACTTCAATAAGAACGGAAACCAAGTTGCCACTCCCACGAAGAAGCCCAAAGCTCGACCCAAGCGTGAAACTGAGTGCTTCTACTGCAAAGGAAATGGTCACTGGAAGCAAAACTGCCCCAAATGATTGGCAGATAAGAAGGTTGGCAAAGTGAACTAAGATATATTTGATATACATGTTATTGATGTGTACCTTACTAGTGTTCGTAGTAGCCCCTGGGTATTTGATACCGGTTCAGTTGCTAAGATTAGTAACTCGAAACAGGAGTTGCAGAATAAACAGAGACTAGTTAAGGGCGAGGTGATGATGTGTGTTGGAATTGATTCCAAGGTTGATACAATCACCACCGCACACTCCCTCTACATTCGGGATTAGTGTTGAACCTAAATAAATGTCATTTGGTGTTTGCATTGAGCATGAATATGATTGGATCATGTTTATTGCAATACAGTTATTCATTTAAGTCAGAGAATAATTGGTGTTCTGTTTACATGAATAAAACCTTCTATGGTCATACACTCAATGCGAATGGTTTATTGAATCTCGATCGTAGTGATACACATATTCATAATATTGATGCCAAAAGATGCAAAGTTGATAATGATAGTGCAACATACTTGTGACACTATCGTTTAGGTCATATTGGTGTAAAGCGCATGAAGAAACTCCATGCAGATGGACTTTTGGAATCACTTGATTATGAATCATTTGATACTTGCGAACCATGCCTCATGGGCAAGATGACCAAAACTCCGTTCTCCGGAACAATGGAGCGAGCTAACGAATTATTGGAAATAATACATACCGATGTATGCGGTCCCATGAGTGTTGAAGCACGTAGCGGGTATCGTTAGTTCCTGACCTTCACAAATGATTTGAGTAGGTATGGGTATATCTACTTGATGAAACACAAGTCTGAAACATTTGAAAAGTTCAAAGAATTTAAGAATGAAGTGGAGAATCATCATAAAAAGAAAATAAATTTTTTACAATCCGATCGCGGAGGCGAATATTTGAGTTACGAGTTTGGCCTTCATTTAAAACAATGTGGAATTATTTCACAACTCACGCCACCTGGAACACCACAATGTAATGGTGTGTCCGAATGTCATAACCGTACTTTATTAGATATGGTGCGTTCTAAGATGTCTCTTACCGATTTACCACTATCGTTTTGGGGTTATGCATCAGAGACATCCGCATTCACGTTAAATAGGGCACCGTATAAATCTGTTGAGACGACACCATATGAACTGTGGTTTGGCAAGAACCTAAGCTGTCGTTTCTTAAAAGTTTGGGGATGCGATGCTTATTTCAAAAAAGGCTTCACCATGATAAGCTCGAACCTAAATCGGAGAAGTGTGTCTTCATAGGATACCCTAAGGAAACTATTGGGTACACCTTCTACCGAAGATCCGAAGGCAAGATCTTTGTTGCTAAGAATGGGTCCTTTCTAGAGAAGGAGTTTCTCTCAAAAGAAGTGAGTGGGAGGAAAGTAGAACCTGATGAGGTAGTTGTACCTTCTCTTGAATTGGAAAGTAGTACATCAGATAAAGCCGTTCCCATGATGCCTACACCAACTAGAGAGGAAGCTAATGATGATGATCATGAAACTTCAGATCAAGTTACTACTGAACTTTGTAGGTCAACTAGAACACGTTCCGCACCAGAGTGGTACGGTAATCCTGTCCTGGAAGTCATGTTACTAGACCAAGGCGAACCTACGAGCTATAAAGAAGCTATGATGAGCCCAGATTCCGACAGATGGCTTGAGGCCTTGAAATCTGAGATAGGACCCATGTATGAGAACAAAGTGTGGACTTTGGTGGACTTGCCTGATGATCGGCAAGCCATAGAGAGTAAATGGATCTTCAAGGAGAAGACTGACGCTGATGGTAATATTACTATCTACTAAGCTCGACTTGTCGCAAAAGGTTTTCGACAAGTTCAAAGGGTTGACTACGATGAGACTTTCTCACCCGTAGTGATGCTTTAGTCTGTCTGAATCATGTTAGCAATTGCCCAGTTTTATGATTATGAAATCTGGCAAATGGACATGAAAACTGCATTCCTTAATGGATATCTTAAAGAAGAGTTGTATATGATGCAACCAGAAGGTTTTGTCGATCCTAAAGGTGCTAACAAAGTGTGAAAGCTCCAGTGATCCATCTATGGACTGGTGCAAGCATCTCAGAGTTGGAATATACGCTCTAATGAGGTGATCAAAGCATATGGTTTTATACAGACTTACGGTGAAACTTGTATTTACAAGAAAGTGAGTGGGAGCTCTTTATCATTTCTGATATTATATGTGGATGACATATTGTTGATTGGAAATGATATAGAATTTCTGGATAGCATAAAAGGATACTTGAATAAGAATTTTTCAATGAAAGACCTCGGTGAAGCTGCTTATATATTGGGCATCAAGATCTATAGGGATAGATCGAAACGTTTAATAGGACTTTCACAAAGCACATACCTTGACAAAGTTTTGAAGAGGTTCAAAATGGATCAGTCAAAGAAGGAGCTCTAGCCTGTATTGCAAGGTGTGAAGTTGAGTAAAACTCAAAGCCCGACCACGACAGAAGATAGAGAGAGAATGAAAGCCATTCCCTATGCCTCAACCATAGGTTCTATAAAGTATGCCATGCTATGTACCAGACCTGGTGTGTACCTTGTCATAAGTTTGGCAAGGGGGTACAATAGTGATCCTGGAGTAAGATCACTGGACAGTTGTCAAAATTATCCTTAGTTACCTAAAAGGACTAAGGTGACCTTTCTCGGTTATGGAGGTGATAAAGAGTTCGTCGTAAAGAGTTATGTCGATGCAAGCTTGGACACAGATCTGGATCACTCTAAGTCTCGATCTGGATACATATTGAAAGTGGGAGAAATTAGCTAGAGTAGCTCCATGCAGAGCATTGTAGACATAGAAATTTGCAAAAGTACATACTGATCTGAATATGGCGGACCCATTAATTAAACCTCTCTCATAAGCAAAACATGATCACACCTTAGTACTCTTTGGGTATTAATCACATGGCGATGTGAACTAGATTATTGACTCTAGTAAACTCTTTGATGTTGGTCACATGGCGATGTGAACTATGGGTGTTAAATCACATGGTGATGTGAACTAGATTATTGACTCTAGTGCAAGTGGGAGACTGATGGAAATATTCCCTAGAGGCAATAATAAAATGGTTATTATTATATTTCCTTGATCATGATAAAGGTTTATTATTCATGTTATAATTGTATTGACCGGAAAGTTAAATACATGTGTGAATACATAAGCAAATAGCATGTCCCTAGTAAGCCTCTACTAGACTAGCTCGTTGATCAAAGATGGTTAAGGTTTCCTAACCATGGACATGTGTTGTCATTTGATAACGGGATCACATCATTAGGAGAATGATGTGATGGACAAGACCCATCCGTTAGCTTAGCATTTGATCGTTTAGTTTATTGCTATTGCTTTCTTCATGTCAAACACATATTCCTTTGACTATGAGATCATGCAACTCCCGAATACCGGAGGAATACCTTGTGTGCTATCAAACGTCGCAACATAATGGGGTGATCATAAATATGCTCTACATGTATCTTCGAAGGTGTCTGTTGAGTTGGCATGGATCAAGATTAGGATTTGTCACTCAGAGTATCAGAGAGGTATCTCTGGGCCCTCTCAGTAATACACATCATAATAAGCTTGGAAGCAAACGAGATGATGTATTACAAAACGAGTAAAGAGACTTGCCAGTAACGATATTGAACTAGGTATAGAGATACCGACGATTGAATCTCAGGAAAGTAACATACCGATAGACAAAGGGAATTACATATGTTGTCATAATGGTTTGACCGATAAAGATCTCCGTAGAATATGTAGGAACCAATATGGGCATCCAGGTTCCGCTATTGGTTGTTGACCAGCTCGGTCATGTATATATAGTTCTCGAACCCGTAGGGTCCGCACACTTAACGTTCATTGATGATATAGTGTTTATATGAGTTATATGATTTGGTGACCGAATGTTGTTCGGAGTCCCGGATGAGATCATGAACATGACGAGGAGCTCTGGAATGGTCCATAGGTAAAGATTGATATATAGGATGATGATATTCGGACACCGGAAAAGTTTCGGAGTGCACCGGGTAGTCATCGGGGCACCGGAAGGGGTTCCGGACACCCATTAGAAGTGTATGGACCTTATGGGCCAAAGGGGGGACAGACCAGCCCACTAAAGGGATGGCGCCCTCTCCTTGGCCAGCCAGCCCAAGGGAAAGGAAAGGGGAGTGGTGGCCCCTCCTGCTTTTCCTTCCTCGTGAGAGAAAGGAAAGGGGGGCCGCCGCCTCCTCCTTCCTTCCTCCCGCACTGAGATAAGGAGGGGGCGGTTTGGGGAAGACCCCAAGTTGGATTCGGCCCTACTTGGCATGCCTCTTGGCCTCTCCCCTCTCCCACCTATATATATGTGGGAGGGGGGCGCCACACATAACCACGACAATCTCTTAGACGTGTGCAACACCCCCCTCCACCGTTTACACCCTCGGTCATATTTTCGTATTGCTTAGGCGAATCCCTGTAGGAGATAGCATCACCATCACCGTCACCAAGCCGTCGTGCTGCCGGAACTCATCCACTACTTCACTTGTCTTGCTGGATCGATAAGGCGAGTGAAAGGATTGATATGGTTGACTAGAGGGGGGTGAATAGGCAACTAACAATTTTTAGCTTTTCTTGACCAAATTAAACTTAGCGTCAAAGTAGGTTGTCTAGATGTGCAACTAGGCAAACAACCTATATGATGGAACAACAACAAGAACACAAGCAAGCAAAGGATACAACACAATATAAGCTTGCACAAGTAAAGGTGAGAGATAACCAAGAGTGGAGTCAGTGGAGACGAGGATGTGTTACCGAAGTTCCTTCCCTTTGAGAGGAAGTACGTCTCCGTTGGAGCGGTGTGGAGGCACAATGCTCCCCAAGAAGCCACTAGGGCCACAGTATTCTCCTCACGCCCTCAAACAATGTGAGATGCCGTGATTCCACTATTGGTTCCCTTGAAGGCGGCGACCGAACCTTTACAAACAAGGTTGGGGCTATCTCCACAGCTTAATTGGAGGCTCCCAACAACACCACGAAGCTTCACCACAATGGAATATGGCTCCAAGGTGACCTTAACCATCTAGGGTGCTCAAACACCCAAGAGTAACAAGATCCGCAAGGGATTAGTGGGGAGAATCAAAGTTATCTTGGTGGAAGTGTAGATCGGGGCCTTCTCAACCAATTCCTAGAGAATCAACAAGTTTGATTGGCTAGGGAGAGAGATCGGGCGAAAATGGAGCTTTGAGCAACAATGGAGCTTGGGAAGGGAAGAGGTAGTCAACTTGGGGAAGAAGACCCCCTTTATATAGTGGGGAGAAGGATCCAACCATTACCCACTTATTCAGCCCGCGACATGCGGTACTACCGCACAGGCTCACGGTACTACCACAGGATCTTGCGGCACTACCGCTAGGCCGTGCGGTACTACCGCTCATGCGGCAGAGACCAGAAGATGCCCTGTTGCGTATAGCAATGAGCGGTAGAACCGCCGGAGCGGTACTACCGCGCGCCCTTGCGTACTACCGCAAGGTAGGGTTCAACTGGGCTGGAAAGGCATGGACCCATAAAATTACATCCGTGGCCACTTCCGCTGAGTTCGGGTCTGTGCGAAAATCTGGCACGGTACTACTGTTTCCAGGGAGCGGCACTACCGCGTAGGGTGCGGAAGTAAAAAATTACTTCCGCACCTACTTCCATGCGTGCTAGCATTTTGGTCCAGAGGCGATGGTACTACCGCTCGACAGGAGCGGTACTACCGCATACCTTGGCGGTACTACCATGGGCAGCTGCGGTACTACTGCTCCCTTGGGAAGTACTACCGTACGCCACAGAACAATAGCACTTTGGAGGCCTTCATCTTCGCATAGACAAGGGTAAACGATCGGTGCTCCAATGAAGCAAAGGAAAGGTGGTGCAAAGGAACAAATGTGTACGTGTTGATTCCACCCTAACCTTTCCGAAGCGGACCCCCTCTTAATAGTATGGCTTTCCTATGACTCAACTCCACCGAAAAGAAACATAGAAAACCGCCGTCTCCGATAGGCTCCGAGGGGCACCGAATCGTCTTGTGCCTAGACATGAGATCTCTGAAAATCTCAATTCACATGATTAGTCCGCAAATGCATTGTCATCAATTACCAAAACCGCATAGGGATAAATATGCCCTTACAACGAGGACATCATCGAGCTGAACGTGTGCTGAACACGGAGGTGCCGTACGTTTGGTACTTGATCGGTTGGATCACAAAGAAGTTCGACTACATCAACCACATTACTAAACGCTTTCGCTTACGGTCTACGAGGGTACGTAGACACACTCTCCCCCTCGTTGCTATGCATCTCCATGGATAGATCTTGCGTGTGCGTATAATTTTTTTTGTTTCCATGCAACGTTTTCAAACACCTCGTGTCTCAGTCCTTGACAAAACAATGAAAAGGATGAAACTCAGTGAAGACATTATTATCACGAGTAAGCTTAGAAACAGACAACAAACTATGTGTAGAGGAAGGGACTCGAAGGACATTGAGAAGATGTAACTGCTTAGGTTTATGAGTAAGAAGCAAAGCCTGACCAACATATTATAAGTGCATACCTACTCCATTGGCGGTGCGAACCTAATCATGACCATGATATGGCTCCTGAGTGGAGAGCTTTCCCATGTCACTCGTGAGTTGATGAGTAGCGCCCGTATCCATGTACATGTCGGGTCGATAGGATACGATGGAGCGCGTCCGTGCTCATGAGTGGCCAAGGAAGCTTGCTTATCATTGCCTTCGCCATTGTTGCCAATGCCAAGGAGGTCCTACTAGAAGCGACGATGACAGCGAGAGGCAATGTGCCCTGGAAGACCACAGAGATGACAAGGAAGCTGGACCACGCATGAGGGGCAACAAGCACATGGGCGACCGCCCCCTATCGTGGGCATGGGGTCGGCCGCGAGGGGGGTCAGCGGAGTCGCAGGCACCACCTTACCTCCAACAGGTGGCTTGTATGGCTTCCGTTTGCCACGAGTTGCGGCATTTGCTGAAGCAAAGCTCGGGTTGGGGCGGCTAGACTTCATGCGCTGCTCCGTGGCGGGGAGGCGTGAGTAGAGCTCACGAGGCTGGAGTGGGGTGTCACGACCGTTGATGTTCTTGGCGAGGTTATCATAGTCATCATCTAACCCGTTCATCACAAAGGTAGTGAAATCCTCACGACAGAAAAGGCTGGCCAATGGAGGCCAGAGTGTCTACGAGGCGCATCATCTTGCTAAAGTAGTCAGTGATGTTGAGGCCAAAAAGCTTGGTCTCCCCAAGCTCTATGTAGATGGCATGAGCACGTGCCTGCTGCTGAGATGTGAAGCTCGTGTGCAGAGCAAACCACGCTTCCCAAGAGGTGGCCACAAAGAGAACCAGCGATGAAACTCCATCAGTGAGAGAAGACTGAATCGCAGAGAGGATAGCTTGATCCCGAGCTACCCATGCATGATATGCCGGATGATGCAGCGGAGGGCACGGTAGTGTGCCATCGATGTAACCCTCCAAGTAGTGGCTTCAAAGAAGGGGCATCACTTGCGCACGCCATGACAGGTACTTATCTGTCGTAAGCTTCACCGGGATGAGGTGCGTGAAGTAAAATGACACAGGGGCCGCGACGTGATCCGAAGAGGGCGCCGAGGGGCCACCATAGGGCGGCGCGATCGGCGAAGACGCTAGATAGGCGCCATAGATAGATGTTGCGGCGGCCCCATGATGCACCGCGAGCGGGCCGTAGGAGACAGCAGGCGCGCCGTAGGGTGGCGATGCGGCCGGCCAAGAGCCGGTCGAGACAGCAGCCGGGTAGGGCGGTGTGGGCGTCGCAGAAGTCATCAGCGGCGGAGGTATATCGGGATTTCCTTCCCCAAAAACCCTCCATACAGGGGAGTCAGGGTGTTTCTTTATGTTCACAAAAAAATATTGAAGAAAGAAAAGCTGTTATTTTTCGGGCTCAAGTCTCCTACTATATTGCCACAAAATTGAAGAAATGAGAGATGTTGAAAATGCTCCACTATGGACTACCCATTATTTGAACCATCATATCACATTCTTCATAGTGACTAAATAAACTCACCTTTACGGATCAAGTTTAGAGTTGAACTCCGAGTTGTAGAGTGCAAAACTACGGGGTACGGTAGTTAACGAGGCAATCATCTAAGTTATCCACCGTGTAAGAGCATGTCTAACAGAGCCCTCAAACTGGTCAAACCCTCAAAATAACTGCCAATTTGAGGGTTGAGTAGAAAAAAAGGCATAGATCAGCACCCTCAAATCCCTAAACCCTCAAAAAAATCCAGGACGAACCCTCAACTTCAAGTCCAACCTGCACTAGTGAGGGTTTGGGCCAATTTTCCAGGCTGAACCCTCACTCGGTCAACCACGCGTGCGGGAGGGAAATTTCCCAACTTCTCTCCCCGCCTGTCACGCCCCATATGCGACCCTATCCAAAAGGAACTTGAAGGTCCCACCAAGGATAGACCCGCATATTGAAACGCTTTTGCAAGGTGGATATCATTACATCAACATTACATAATAGATGGGGATACATACATAAGACAAACAATGCCACATGACTACAACATCGTAATACATAAGAGCATCATCCGACTACGGATGAATCACAAACAGAAACTCAAATGACATCCACCCTGCTAGCCCAGGCTGCCGACCTGGAACCTATCCATGATCAAAGAAGAAGCAGAAGAAGAACTCAACGCAAGCAAGCATCACCCTCGCGTCATGATCATCTTACAACATGTACCTGCAACTGTTGTTGTAGTAATCTGTGAGCCACGAGGACTCAGCAATCCCATTACCATGGGTATCAAGACTAGCAAAGCTTAAAGGGAAAAGGAAGGGGTAAAGTGGTGAGGCTGCAGCAGCGACTAAGCATATATGGTGGCTAACATACGCAAATAAGAGCGAGAAGAGAGCAAGCAGAACGGTCGTCAACTAGTAATGATCAAGAAGTGATCCTGAACTCCTACTTACGTCAAACATAACCCAGAAACCGTGCTCACTTCCCGGACTCCGCCGAAAAGAGACCATCACGGCTACACACGCGGTTGATGCGTTTTAATTCGGATCTGGTGTCAAGTTATCTACAACCGGACATTAACAAATTCCCATCTGCCTATAACCGCAGGCACAGCTTTCGAAAGATTATACCCTGCAGGGGTGTCCCAACTTAGCCCATGACAAGCTCTCGCGATCAACGAAGGAATAGACCTTCTCCCAAGAAGACCCGATCAGACTCGGAATCCCGGTTTACAAGACATTTCGACAATGGTAAAACAAGACCAGCAAAACCCCCCGATGCGCCGACCATCCCGATAGGAGCTGCACATATCTCGTTCTTAGGGCAACACCGGATGAGACTAGCTACGAGTAAAACCAACCCTCAAGTTGCCTCGAGGTGGCCCCGCAGGCAGCTCAGTTCGGACCAACACTTAGACAAGCACTGGCCCGGGGGGGCTAAAATAAAGATGACCCTCGGGTTGGCCGACCCAAGGGAAGGGGATAGGTGGTGGTGAGGCAAATGGTAAAACCAAGGTTGGGCCTTGCTGGAGGAGTTTTATTCAAAGCGAACTGTCAAGGGGGTCCCATAAATCACCTGACCACGTAAGGAACGCAAAATCCGGGAACATAACACTGGTATGACGAAAACTAGGGCGGCAAGAGTGGAACAAAATACTAGGCAAAAGGCCGAGTCTTCCACCCTTTACCAAGTATATAGATGCATTAATAATATAAGAGATATTGTGATATCCCAACCAAAATCCTGTCCACCATGGAGAAATCTTCAACTTCACCTACAACTAGCAACGCTATAAGAGGGGCTGAGCAAAAGCGGTAACATAGCCAAACAACGGTTTGCATAGGAAAGGTGTTAAAGGTTAGGGGTTCATGGCAATTTGGGATGGCTTGATAAACAGGTGATAGGTAGCGCAGCATAGCGATAGAACGAAACAACTAGCATAGCAATGATAGTAGTGAGATCCAGGGTAGCGGTCATCTTGCCTGAAATCCCGCAAGGAAGAAGAACGAGTCCATGAAGAAGACGAACGGATGAAGCCGAACCAAGCGTAGACGAACGAATCCTCACGATCGCAACGAAACAGGAACTATCGAGAAGAAGCACACAACATGGTAAACACACCACACGTGAACAAGACATGATGCACAACAAGCATGATGCATGACAAAGCTACATTAAGCTACTCATGGCAAGAGATGATGCAAACAAGAGCAACACATCAAGGCAAGTTTAAATGAGGCCGGGAACAACATATAACAATTCCGGTAAGTCCTCATATGCATATTTCGAAATTGGTCCAGATCTGAATAAACCTTATGTTCAAGTTGTTAAACAGCAAGTTAAGATGCACAAGGATGATCTACACGAGATTCTAGTCAAGTTACATATAAAGTTCATTTAGTTCGGAGCTACGGCCTAGAAGATATGAGCAAAACAAGTTAAACATGGCATTGATGCAAAATGCATACAAACATCAAGCAAACACCTCAAAACAAGGATTCAACATGATAATATGAAGCTACATGCAATTCTAAGCAAGTTTCATATAGAGCACATTCAAAACGGAGCAACGGTTCAACACACACACATGAAACAAGTTTAAAGGACAAGCTATCCAAAACAGCAACTAGGCATCTTGCAAGCATCAAAACAACATGCTACAGCACCCAAACATGAGAACAAGAGGCATGGGCATGATGTACAGGTAAAGCACAACAAAACATGAACACTGAGCTATCTCTAGAAATCACTAGAACATACTCAAACACACATGGTAAGATTGCAAGTTATAACAATTTCAGACTTTGCAGAAAATAACATCACGATGCAATGTTTAGAGCTATCAAACATGTTACAGGAACTTATAATAGCAAACAAAGGCATGGTATGAATCTACTAATTGCATAGATCAAAAGTCCCTTACTAACCATAAGCCAAAAAGGATCAGAAAATATGATGGCACTCACGTAAACATAGCAAGTTATATTACAGATCCAAACATGGCAGGAACATAATTATGAAGGCATGTTGATGAGTTTGTGCAACTCACCACAGAGCAATACATGGCATCGCAATGCAACCAACAGTAAGAAGGCATGTTTGTGAAGCTAAGCATGGCAATAGCAAGGTCATAGGGTGCATGGATCACTGGGAAAACACATGACAACAACTGAACTTAATGTTAACAGGCTGACAGCAACATTTTCAAGCAACTTTGGAGCAAGATATGAATAAACTACAACAAGCTATAAATTCAACCAGGGGCATGAATGGATAGAGCATGACATGTAGATCAAAACATGTTTAGTGGTCATCTCCAGATTATACATAGAATGATTAGTAGCAACATGTTTATATAGCATCACGAAATAACATATTCAGCCTAGCAAAACAGCAACATCATGTACACTACTTAACAAGCTCGATGCACTCACCACAAGTCATTGCATGACAAGATAAGCATAGCATCATCAATAAGACATGTTTATGAAACAAACCAAGTCAAGAACAAGTCCATAGCATGCAAGGATCAACTACAACAACCTTGGACAAATTGAATAAGAAGTAAATAATTTGCCAGGAAACATTTTGAAGCAAAAGTAGAGCACGAAAATGACATGCTAGGCTACTCCATAATTTCAAAAAAAGGCATGAATGGATATACAATAACCACATGTTCAAAACACCCTTACTGAAGTATCTCAAAATATGCATGGATCTCTCTGTAGCATCAAGTTTATAAGGCATCAAAATAAGAGCAGAACAGGGACTAAAATCAGCAACATCACGATGCCTAGTTTGCATGCTTGTGCTAGTCACCACAGAGATCACAAAAATACATGGTAAGCACCTATGTAAAGAAGACATGGCATAGATCAAAATAAATGTAGACATCAACCTCATAGGATGCACACATCAATCATGGCAAAAATGACAAAAGAGCTCGTTCTGTTAACAGACAGCAGAAAACATTATGAAGCATTCTTACAACGATGATTCGGGCATCTAGATGACCTCAAATGAATATGATGCAATGGAATGAAATGATGTACTCGTCGAGACGAACAATTTGACATATTACACGCACGAAACGGAGCTACAGATGCAGAGATACAATGCGACGAACATGGCATGATAATGTGCAAAATTTCGGGGACTTGGGGAAAATTTCGGGGGTCAACCTTAGGGCTGGATCTGGATCCGGGGCGCGGATCCCGAGGATCGCCGGAGCTCCGCCGAAGTTGCGGTAGAGGCGGCCGGGGAGGAAGAAGAGGGCGCCGGAGATGGGGCCGGCCGGATCCGGGGCGCGGGGCGGCGAGGGGCGCCGGATCCGGTGGCCGGACGGAGGAGCTCGCCGGCTCGGGGCGCTGGAGGCGCCGGACGGCGGTGGCCGGAGATGGCCCGGGGCCAGGCGGCGCGGCCAGGGCGGCGGCGGAGGCG
>NC_041381.1:483008663-483011248 GCF_002162155.2 Triticum dicoccoides | reverse complement strand
CGCGGGGAAGTGGGCGCGGGGCTCGGCAAATGGCGGCGCGCCACGTGGCGGCGGCGGGGCGACCCGGACGTGTCCGGCTACGGCCGGACGTGTCCGGTGGCGGCGGGGACGAATCAGCTAGGGTTAGGGGGAAAATGATCAGGAATTTCGGGGGAGACGGCATATTTATAGGTAGAGGGAGCTAGGAGAGTCCAAATGAGGTGCGGTTTTCGGCCACGCTATCGTGATCGAACGACCGAGAGCCTGGAGGGGAGTTAGATGGGTTTTGGGCCAGTTTGGAAGGGTGTTGGGCTGCAAAGAGAAAGGGTGGTTTACGGTTACCCGGTTAACCGTTGGAGTACCAAACGACCTCCAAATGGCACGAAACTTGACAGGCGGTCTACCGATGGTATACCAAGGCCGCTTGACAAGCCTCGGTCCATTCCGAGAATGTTTAACACCCACTCACGAAAAGAGAGAAGAGGGGGAGGCCGGAGGGCATAGGAGCGCCGGATTGCAAAACGGACAACAGGGAAAAGGCTCGGATGCGAGAGACGAACACGTATGCAAAATGAAATGCACATGATGACATGGTAAAATGCAACACGCAAGCAAATGACATGGCAACGACGGCAAATAACTGGCAGACACCTGGCGCATCGAAACCGGGGCGTTACAACACTCCTCCACTAACAAGAGATCTCGTCCCGAGATCTTAGGACCGAGACGGAAGGGAAAAGGAAAGAGGTGAAACAAGAACTCAAGATAAGAAGCAAAGAATCGAGAGCACTCGAGAAAAAGAGAGGAACGACGAGAATGACGAGAATCAAATGCTCATGGAAACACGATAGACTCTGAAAGCACTCCGGTTAGAACGAGATAAGAAACGAATAAGACTGAAAAGATTTAGGCAGCACTCTGGTTGAACACGGAAAGAATAGAACATGAGCTTGAGGGGATGGAATGACACTTGACGAGATGAACAACACAAGGCCTCCGGACGAATTGAAAGAATTGAATGAAAAGAATTTAGAAGGATTGAATGGAGTTGTTGAGAAAACCAACAACGAAATAATAAGCTTGATGTGGACTTAACAAAAACATCTCAAAACTTGAGGTGGAATTATGCCACAACCAAATGCTTGAATATCTGAGAAGACGAAGAAATGCAAAACTCCAATTCAGAAGAAAAGGAAGAATTAATTGCACTTCGAGAAGCAAGAAGAAGGATACTTGAGCTCCTTCGATAAGAATTTTGATGAACACCTGAGGAATGAATTAAATCATGATGAACCACCGTGAAGAACTCCGGTAACAAAAGGATGACGAGATATAATGAAGGATGAAAGAATAAGATGAGTGTTGCGATGATTTAGATGGAGGTTCCGACGAGAAGGCCGAGGAAATTGAACTCTGGAAAAGAAAGATGAAAAACACTTGGAACTAGAATTTATTCATCAAGAACAAACTCTGGAGGAAGGGATTAATCACTTGGATGAAATAAGAATAAGATTTATATTATGCTTATCCTTCATCAAATTAAATTGATGCCTAGCAATGGATTTCGCCTACTACTTATTCTTCTTGAAAAGGATTGAGAAGTGACATATCGCAAACTTGCAACGGTCTTCATGAACCACCGGAAGGATTGGAAAGATCGAATGGATTAAAATGATGATCAAGGAAAAGAATCTTGAACGAACCACCGTTAGAAATGAAAATGACTGACTAAAGAGGATGAATCGCCGGGAAGAATTAGAAGAACAAATATGCTCGAGGGGATTTAGATGCACAAGAACGAAGAGATGACGATCTGATTAAAGAACACTTGAACGAAGCACCGGGACAAATAGAGAATGATAACTGGAATGATGGCCTTCGGTGAAAAGAAACGGGAAAAGAACTTCTGACATACTCCGGATGGATAAGAAAAGAATATCTGACAAACTGAAATGATTCGAGATGGTAACACGAGGCTAGAACCACGAATCTTCGAGAGAACGGACAAGACTTAGAGGAAAACTCTTCTGCGATCGACGAGAAACACCACCGAAATTACTAAGATACTCCGGGAGAATGGAAAGCAAAGGGGTTTAGCCAACAATGAAAGCATTTGAAAACGATCTTGGAGAAGGCATGTGACTGATGAAATTCATTCTTACATCACACTTGAAAAGAATTTAGAATAACTCCGGGGAAATTAGAAGAGTCAGGTAAGATCCTGGAAAAAGACCTGTGGGTTAGGGCCCACTGAAGAGATAACACCGTTGAAAAGGATTGTTGAAAAGATAGATGATGCACCGGAATAGTTGAAATATTTGAATGAGGTGACAACCTCGAATTAATTAGAACACAGACAAATCTCCTGAGATGTCTTGAACACTCCGGAAGGATAAACTGGCGAGAGATGAACGAGCTGGGAGAATACTTGATCCAAGGAAAAGAATGTGATCAACCCAAAAAACTTGAGTTGAGTCCACCATAAAAGAGATGAAGAATGTCCACCGAGACGAGAATTCACCGGTTGAAATAACTGAGGAAAGACTGAAGATACTCTGCACGAATGAAATTGATGCTCGAAAGAGACTCAGGCTCCGGGTAGAAAA
>NC_041381.1:483004098-483008567 GCF_002162155.2 Triticum dicoccoides | reverse complement strand
AACACCGGTTGAAATCATTGAGGAAAGAAAGCAAAGACTTCGCATGAGTAGGATGGATACTCGATTACGGACTCCGGTTCTGAGAAGGAAAAGGGGTGGGCGGGTGGGAAAGAAAACAACTGAAGGATTGAACTCAAAGATGAAGAGGCTCGAGTCGACTTGACGAGAAAAGCACCGGATGAAAAGAGCTGAGGAACAACTACCGGAAAACCAACTGCATGATCCTAAAGAAAAATTTGAAGGGGAAGAGGAGTAATTCAAAACACCTACGTCAAGATTCCTTACCAGAGCGACGAAGGGGTTGAGGAGTAAAAAGAATTCCTACTCTCCGATATAACTAGACTCACAAAATAGTTTTCTTCTAGACTCAATGACGGCCAAACTACACGATCAATCAAGGGGGCTCCTAAGGTCGGTCGAGGCTCTGATACCAACTTGTCACGCCCCATATGTGACCCTATCCAAAAGGAACTCGAAGGTCCCACCAAGGATAGACCCGCATATTGAAACGCTTTTGCAAGGTGGATATCATTACATCAACATTACATAATAGATGGGGATACATACATAAGACAAACAATGCCACATGACTACAACATCGTAATACATAAGAGCATCATCCGACTACGGATGAATCACAAACAGAAACTCAAATGACATCCACCCTGCTAGCCTAGGCTGCTGACCTGGAACCTATCCCTGATCGAAGAAGAAGCAGAAGAAGAACTCAACGCAAGCAAGCATCGCTCTCGCGTCATGATCATCGTACAACCTGTACCTGCAACTGTTGTTGTAGTAATCTGTGAGCCACGAGGACTCAGCAATCCCATTACCATGGGTATCAAGACTAGCAAAGCTTAAAGGGAAAAGGAAGGGGTAAAGTGGTGAGGCTGCAGCAGCGACTAAGCATATATGGTGGCTAACATACGCAAATAAGAGCGAGAAGAGAGCAAGCAGAACGGTCGTCAACTAGTAATGATCAAGAAGTGATCCTGAACTCCTACTTACGTCAAACATAACCCAGAAACCGTGTTCACTTCCCGGACTCCGCCGAAAAGAGACCATCACGGCTACACACGCGGTTGATGCGTTTTAATTCGGATCTGGTGTCAAGTTATCTACAACCGGACATTAACAAATTCCCATCTGCCTATAACCACAGGCATGGCTTTCGAAAGATTATACCCTGCAGGGGTGTCCCAACTTAGCCCATGACAAGCTCTCGTGATCAACGAAGGAATAGACCTTCTCCCAGGAAGACCCGATCAGACTCGGAATCCCGGTTTACAAGACATTTCGACAATGGTAAAACAAGACCAGCAAAACTGCCCGATGCGCCGACAATCCCGATAGGAGCTATACATATCTCGTTCTCAGGGCAACACCGGATGAGACTAGCTACGAGTAAAACCAACCCTCAAGTTGCCCCGAGGTGGCCCCGCAGGCAGCTCAGTTCGGACCAACACTTAGACAAGCACTGGCCCGGGGGGGCTAAAATAAAGATGACCCTCGGGTTGGCCGACCCAAGGGAAGGGGATAGGTGGTGGTGAGGCAAATGGTAAAACCAAGGTTGGGCCTTGCTGAAGGAGTTTTATTCAAAGCGAACTGTCAAGGGGGTCCCATAAATCACCCGACCGCGTAAGGAACGCAAAATCCGGGAACATAACACCGGTATGACGGAAACTAGGGCGGCAAGAGTGGAACAAAACACTAGGCAAAAGGCCGAGTCTTCCACCCTTTACCAAGTATATAGATGCATTAATAATATAAGAGATATTGTGATATCCCAACCAAAATCCTGTCCACCATGGAGAAATCTTCAACTTCACCTGCAACTAGCAACGCTATAAGAGGGGCTGAGCAAAAGCGGTAACATAGCCAAACAATGATTTGCATAGGAAAGGTGTCAAAGGTTAGGGGTTCATGGCGATTTGGGATGGCTTGATAAACAGGTGATAGGTAGCGCAGCATAGCGATAGAACGAAACAACTAGCATAGCAATGATAGTAGTGAGATCCAGGGTAGCGGTCATCTTTCCTGAAATCCCACAAGGAAGAAGAACGAGTCCATGAAGAAGACGAACGGATGAAGCCAAACCAAGCGTAGACGAACGAATCCTCACGATCGCAACGAAACAGGAACTATCGAGAAGAAGCACACAACATGGTAAACACACCACACATGAACAAGACATGATGCACAACAAGCATGATGCATGACAAAGCTACATGAAGCTACTCATGGCAAGAGATGACGCAAACAAGAGCAACACATCAAGGCAAGTTTAAATGAGGCCGGAAACAACATATAACAATTCCGGTAAGTCCTCATATGCATATTTAGAAATTGGTCCAGATCTGAATAAACCTTATGTTCAAGTTGTTAAACAGCAAGTTAATATGCACAAGGATGATCTACACGAGATTCTAGTCAAGTTACATATAAAGTTCATTTAGTTCGGAGCTACGGCCTAGAAGATATGAGCAAAACAAGTTAAACATGGCATTGATGCAAAATGTATACAAACATCAAGCAAACACCTCAAAATAAGGATGCAACATGATAATATGAAGCTACATGCAATTCTAAGCAAGTTTCATATAGAGCACACTCAAAACGGAGCAACGATTCAACACACACACATGAAACAAGTTTAAAGGACAAGCTGTCCAAAATAGCAACTAGGCATCTTGCAAGCATCAAAACAACATGCTACAGCACCCAAACATGAGAACAAGAGGCATGGGCATGATGTATAGGTAAAGCACAACAAAACATGAACACTGAGCTATCTCTAGAAATCACTAGAACATACTCAAACACATATGGTAAGATTGCAAGTTATAACAATTTTAGACTTTGCAGAAAATAACATCACGATGCAATGTTTAGAGCTATCAAACAACATGTTACAGGAACTTATAATAGCAAACAAAGGCATGGTATGAATCTACTAATTGCATAGATCAAAAGTCCCTTACTGACCATAAGCCAAAAAGGATCAGAAAATATGATGGCACTCACGTAAACATAGCAAGTTATATTACAGATTCAAACATGGCAGGAACATAATTATGAAGGCATGTTGATGAGCTTGTGCAACTCACCACAGAGCAATACATGGCATGACAAGGCAACCAACCGTAAGAAGGCATGTTTGTGAAGCTAAGCATGGCAATAGCAAGGTCATAGGGTGCATGGATCACTGGGAAAACACATGACAACAACTGAACTTAATGTTAATAGGCTGACCGCAACATTTTCAAGCAACTTTGGAGCAAGATATGAACAAACTACAGCAAGCTATAAATGCAACCAGGGGCATGAATGGATAGAGCATGACATGTAGATCAAAATATGTTTAGTGGTCATCTCCAGATTATGCATAGAATGATTAGTAGCAACATGTTTATATAGCATCACGAAATAACAGATTCAGCCTAGCAAAACAGCAACATCATGTACACTACTTAACAATCTCGATTCACTCACCACAAGTCATTGCATGACAAGATAAGCATAGCATCATCAAGAAGACATGTTTGTGAAACAAACCAAGTCAAGAACAAGTCCATAGCATGCAAGGATCAACTACAACAACCTTGGCCAAATTGAATAACAAGTAAACAATCTGCCAGGAAATATTTTGAAGCAAAAGTAGAGCACGAAAATGACATGCTAGGTTACTCCATAATTGCAAAAAAAAGGCATGAATGGATATACAATAACCACATGTTCAAAACACCCTTACTGAAGTATCTCAAAATATGCATGGATCTCTCTGTAGCATCAAGTTTACAAGGCATCAAAATAACAGCAGAACAAGGACTAAAATCAGCAACATCACGATGCCTAGTTTGCATGCTTGTGCTAGTCACCATAGAGATCACAAAAATACATGGTAAGCACCTATGTAAAGAAGACATGGCATAGATCAAAACAAATGTAGACATCAACCTCATAGGATGCACACATCAATCATGGCAAAAATGACAAGAGCTCGTTCTGTTAACAGACAGCAGAAAACATTATGAAGCACTCTTACAATGATGGTTCGGGCATCTAGATGACCTCAAATGAATATGATGCAATGGAATGAAATGATGTACTCGTCGAGACGAACAATTTGACATATTACACGCACGAAACGGAGCTACGGATGCAGAGATACAATGCGACGAACATGGCATGATAATGTGCAAAATTAAGGGGACTTGGGGAAAATTTCGGGGGTCAACCTTAGGGCTGGATCTGGATCCGGGGCGCGGATCCCAAGGATCACCGGAGCTCCGCCGGAGTTGCGGTAGAGGCGGCCGGGGAGGAAGAAGAGGGCGCCGGAGATGGGGCCGGCCGGATCCGGGGCGCGGGGCGGCGAGGGGCGCCGGATCCGGTGGCCGGACGGAGGAGCTCGCCGGCTCGGCGCGCCGGAGGCGCCGGACGGCGGCGGCCGGAGATGGCCCGGGGCCAGG
>NC_041381.1:483000760-483002762 GCF_002162155.2 Triticum dicoccoides | reverse complement strand
GCCACCGGCCACCTCGACCGACACTGTCGTGGCGGAGATGGTGGCGACCACCCACGTCGGCCAAAAACGGAGGCGGGCGGGCACCCACCTTGTGCCGAGCAAGCCGCTCGTGCCCGCCCGCGCGGGGAAGGCCGCGAAACCGGTGAAGCCCGGCAAGCCGGCAACCTCCACCGTGGTTGCTACCAAGCACAAGGAAAAGCATCTCGCAAGCCGCAAGAGGGGGGCAGAGCAAGCAGTACCGCCACCGCTGCCCGCCACCGCCACCGACATGTTCGATGAAATGTCCGCACCAACCGTGTCATATAGGGCATTGCTCGACGACGCTGAGGTGAACATCGCGTCGTCTCCACTTGCTTCCTTCGACTTCCATGTTGAGGAGCCAGCAGTTGAGAAGGGGGGAGGGGCCGGTGAGGAGGAGGAGGCGGGTGAGGAGGACGAACAAGATGAAGATGTCACCGAGATCGGAGAGGAAATGTTTGAAGCGGGAGGTGGTGCTCGAAGGCCAATTCGCACGGCAAACTACACGGAGGTTAAGGATGTCCTCTTGGTCAAGGCTTGGTCGCAAGTGGGCTTGGATGTGCTCACCGGCACCGATCAAACTGGGAAACGTTATTGGCAACGCATTGAGGACAAGTATTGCAAGCTGAAACCCAAGATTGCCACATTGAGAGCTCGTTCTTACCGATCGCTTCAAGGCCAGTGGGAGTTGATGAAACCCGCTTGTGCTCGTTGGAGTGCGGCTATGGATCAAGTGAGGGATCAACCCCCGAGTGGCTGTGTTGAGAGTGATTATGTGAGTACAAATATCATGCTTTATTTACTTGTTGGTTCATGCTTTATTTACTTGTTGGTTATGCTTGGTTGTGACTTTCATATGCTTCCAATGATGATATGTCTTAGGAGAAATATGTCGACTCGAGGTACAAGGACATGGCCGGTTCCAAGGGAAAATCCTTCCCATTCATGCATTGTTGGGCATTGCTCCAACATCTTGACAAATGGAAATTGAGGGATCAAGAGAGTGCACCGAAAAAATCGGATATGCTCAAAATGGATGATACCGATGAAGAAGGAAGAAACCATGACAAGCCCGGGGGAACCAAGAAGGCAAAAGAGAGGATGAAGATGGAAGCGGAGGCATCAAGCTTGAAGGAAAAGCTTGATCAAATGATCAAGTCAAAGGAGGCATTGGCGGCGAAGGCATTGTAGGCAAAGCTTATTATCAGCGAGAGAAAGAAAGAGGTGAAACTTGAACAATTGGAAGCAAGGCGAGAAGATGCCAAGCGCAAGGCTGGCATGGAGGAGAGGATGATCAAGCTCAAGGAAGCAAAAGCATGGAAGGAGCTCATGGCCGAGGAGAAGGAGCACATGATGATGTCTAGAAAGGACATGGATGAAGAGCAATTGGCATGGTGGAAGGAGTACAAGGAGAACATCGCTGAGAGGATGTGACGCCCCCGATTCAATCGTACACTAATCATGCACGCAAATGTGTACGATCAAGATCAGGGACTCACGGGAAGATATCACAACACAACTCTACAAATAAAATAAGTCATACAAGCATCATAATACAAGCCAGGGGCCTCGAGGGCTCGAATACAAGTGCTCGATCATAGACGAGTCAGCGGAAGCAACAATATCTGAGTACAGACATAAGTTAAACAAGTTTGCCTTAAGAAGGCTAGCACAAACTGGGATACAGATCGAAAGAGGCGCAGGCCTCCTGCCTGGGATCCTCCTAACTACTCCCGGTCGTCATCAGCGGGTAGCACGTAGTAGTAGGCACCTCCAGTGTAGTAGGGGTCGTCGTCGACGGTGGCGTCTGGCTCCTGGACTCCAACATCTGGTTGTGACAACCAGAAAGAAAGGAAAGGGGGAAAAAGGGGGGAGAAAGCAACCGTGAGTACTCATCCAAAGTACTCGCAAGCAAGGATCTACACTACATATGCATGGGTATATGTGTAAGGAGGCCATATCAGTGGACTGAACTGCAGAATGC
>NC_041381.1:482999739-483000569 GCF_002162155.2 Triticum dicoccoides | reverse complement strand
CGGGGAAGTGGGCGCGGGGCTCGGCGAATGGCGGCGCGCCATGTGGCGGCGGCGGGGCGACCCGGACGTGTCCGGCTGCGGCCGGACCTGTCCGGTGGCGGCGGGGACGAATCAGCTAGGGTTAGGGGGAAAATGATTCGGAATTTCGGGGGAGAGGGCATATTTATAGGTAGAGGGAGCTAGGAGAGTCCAAATGAGGTGCGGTTTTCGGCCACGCGATCGTGATCGAATGACCGAGAGCATGGAGGGGGGTTCGATGGGTTTTGGGCCAGTTTGGAAGGGTGTTGGGCTGCAAAGAGAAAGGGGGGTTTACGGTTACCCGGTTAACCGTTGGAGTACCAAACGACCTCCAAATGGCACGAAACTTGACAGGCGGTCTACCGGTGGTATACCAAGGCCGCTTGACAAGCCTCGGTCCATTCCTAGAACGTTTAACACCCACTCACAAAAAGAGAGAAGAGGGGGACGCCGGAGGGCATAGGAGCGCCGGATTGCAAAACGGACAACGGGGAAAAGGCTCGGATGCGAGAGATGAACACGTATGCAAAATGAAATGCACATGATGACATGGTAAAATGCAACACACAAGCAAATGACATGGCAACGATGGCAAATAACTGGCAGACACCTGGCGCATCGAAACCGGGGCGTTACACCGCCGCCCCGCGCCTTCCGTGCCGCCGCCGCCCGTGTTCGTCCCTGCCGCCGGCCAGGCCCCGGTAACCCCCTCCGCTTCCCCCGTGCCCACCCCCTCCCCCGGCCCCGCAGCGCCCATGCCCGCCCGCGCCCCCGCCCCGCCCCGCCCCGCGCCTCCCGCCACCGGCCACCTC
>NC_041381.1:482991168-482994007 GCF_002162155.2 Triticum dicoccoides | reverse complement strand
GGTATAATGATGTATGCTCGAGGAAACATACTCAATTAAACATTGGTTGAAAGGTGCACCCGAATATGGGTTGGGTTGCACGATCAATGCTAGAGTGGTGACTTGACGAACAAAAGAATTAGAATGAACTCGACCATTACTTCAAAGCAGTAGGGTTGCTAGAAGTTTTGAATTCACACCTCATAGTACAATTGTCGGTATTCCGGTTAGAAACAACACGGGTACCAAGAAAGAATGGTGAGGGTGAGAAGTATCACCATACCAAGAATTCTTAAGAGGTGGAGTAATCCTCACGACCTTCTTGACATAAAAGATGGTAATACTCCATGGTAAAGAAGAACAAATGCTAGGTAGCAAGGAACTCGAGGTATAACACGGAACACAAACAAGTTTTTGTTGGAGGGAACGCAATAAAGAGGTCGATGACAACACAAACCATCGAGGGGCAAGGACGGTATTTCTCATCATGAATTCAATTGATATCCAGGAAGGAGTCAAGATGTTGATGATGATCACGACAAATTTTGTCGAGAGGATCCACGAAGATGTAATAGATCGGCGATGACATCAAGTCAAAGGAATGATGAAGCGAAAGGTTAATGGAACCAAGGGTACGACACAAACTCGAAACCAAGTTTGCTGTTCAAGGAGAAATGATATGACGAGGAAGATCGATGTAAGATTAACTCACCGTCGAAATTTGTGCTCCGGGAAGGACCAAGTAGCACAATTAAAATTAGCACGGTAATGATGTAGCCGAACAGGCTAGAAATGACGTGATCGGTTACAAACTCGTAAGTAAAGAAAATTACTAAAAGTTGTTGAACCGTAGTGCGGACTCGGTTCAGTTACCGGTGTCTTTTGAGTGTTTAATAACTCAGAGCCCGTGAAAAATTGGAATCCATGAGAATGTAGTACTTGATGAAGAACTCATAAGAAGTTCTGCAGTTCCATGATAATTTCGAGATACCAGGGGGTAATACTCGACGACAAATCAAAGTAGAGGTTGGACTAGGGTATTACTCTACATAAGACCAGTGCTTAAACTTGCACGAGAAATGGTATTTAAAGGAGAACATGGTCAGAACCACGATTGCAAAAAGGCCAGATCTCAGATATAAGATGAACTTATACCAAGGGAATAATTGATTTTAAAAGAAGCTTCGATGAGAAGATGTACATCGTGTCCATGGGCATGAACGCAAAGTTCAAGGTCGACTCCCACTTCTCCAATGCATAACCTTTCATTCACTTCTCACATTCGATGATGACATTAGTTGTTGAAAGTTTTACCTGGTGCAATACCAGATAAGTATGACTCGTGAAAACTTCCGAGTTCACACATATAAAGGAAGGCATTGGATCAACCCGTTAGGGTATCGTGGAAACATATCCCACAATCTTCAAGAGTAGATATCACCAGCTTAAAAGCAGAGCATGGTTGGCAAAAGGAGAGGATACAATTTACCAAAGGCATAATGTATCGGAGAAAGAACTCACAAGGTGATTAGTTATGAAGGACACTGTCGGACAATAATCCAACAGTGGATATGGCGATCCACAATGGAGCTGATGTGAGTATCGATACCCAATCAGAGGAAGAAGGAATGCAGATGCATTGGTTTATAGGACATCTAAATAATTCAACGTTTAAATAGCAAAGGAATTATGATTTTTAATTCAAGGGATCAGGAGCAATGCTCTGAGTAGGGATGGATAAGTTGAATAGCCTTAGGGTACAATCAATGACAATTGGATTGGTCGAGAACCAATTCCAGTTAAAAGATTGGCAGCTTAGCCGGAGAAGTAATTTATAAGGATCAATGATGATTGCGTGCATTCGCCAACATATTGAGTCAACAGACTCAAAATGATAATGACAAGGAATGTCATTAAGACTACGAGACTTATGGGATTAACCATAATGCAAGCAGGCAAGAATTTCAAGAGCCAAAGGCTCTAGAGGATTTTCAGAAGATCGAATAGTATTTTGAAGACTTTTGTGAAACTCATGAACAACTGGGGATGAGCGGATACTCGACAAGTGCGGCGATTTATTTGAAGGGGTATTCATGTGGCAAAGAACTGCTAGGCAGTAGGCACGAAGTATTCTCGGAACAATAGAGAAAACTTCGGGTATCTTGTAATAACAAGAACAATGGGGAATGATCGTAAGAATGGCAAGTGTAAGTAGTTATCCATAAGGATTTATCGGTGGTCGGGAATAGCAAAAGTGATGGGCACAAAGTTTCGAGAGAATATCAAAGAGTATCTTCGAAATCTTCTGGTGCAGTCGGTGACCATCTGGACTGAAGGGGCTCTCCGGGAGAAAGTATTTTCGAGAACCTAAAGTTAGATTTTTGTAAAAATCATTTAACCCGAATAGAGGAGAGTTCAGAATCCCAGAGTAAAGGTCGAGGAGTAAAAGATCCTAGTACCACCCAATGGCGACGTGGGCCCGTAAGGCACACAGCCAAGTTAGTAAAAGTTTTGCAATGTCTAGACTCGACTTCGGCCAAGGAGTGTGGAAAGGGGATTCCTACAGGCAGTTGGCTCTGATACCAACTTGTGACGCCCCCGATTCAATCGTACACTAATCATGCACGCAAATGTGTACGATCAAGATCAGGGACTCACGGGAAGATATCACAACACAACTCTACAAATAAAATAAGTCATACAAGCATCATAATACAAGCCAGGGGCCTCGAGGGCTCGAATACAAGTGCTCGATCATAGACGAGTCAGCGGAAGCAACAATATCTGAGTACAGACATAAGTTAAACAAGTTTGCCTTAAGAAGGCTAGCACAAACTGGGATACAGATCGAAAGAGGCGC
>NC_041381.1:482990400-482991011 GCF_002162155.2 Triticum dicoccoides | reverse complement strand
TCAGCGGGTAGCACGTAGTAGTAGGCACCTCCAGTGTAGTAGGGGTCGTCGTCGACGGTGGCGTCTGGCTCCTGGACTCCAACATCTGGTTGTGACAACCAGAAAGAAAGGAAAGGGGGAAAAAGGGGGGAGAAAGCAACCGTGAGTACTCATCCAAAGTACTCGCAAGCAAGGATCTACACTACATATGCATGGGTATATGTGTAAGGAGGCCATATCAGTGGACTGAACTGCAGAATGCTAGAATAAGAGGGGGATAGCTAATCCTATCGAAGACTACGCTTCTGGCAGCCTCCGCCTTGCATCAAGTAGGAGAGAGTAGATTGTAGTCCTCCAAGTAGCATCTCCAAGTAGCATATCCAGGTAGCATCTCCAAGCGCATCTCCAGACGCATCGCATAGCATAATCCTACCCGGTGATCCTCTCCTCGTCGCCCTGTAGAAAAGTGATCACCGGGTTGTCTGTGGAACTTGGAAGGGTGTGTTTTATTAAGTATCCGGTTCTAGTTGTCATAAGGTCAAGGTACAACTCCAAGTCGTCCTGTTACCGAAGATCACGGCTATTCGAATAGATTAACTTCCCTGCAGGGGTGCACCACATAACCCAACACG
>NC_041381.1:482842179-482987284 GCF_002162155.2 Triticum dicoccoides | reverse complement strand
ATGCAGGGGGCGAGTGGGCCGGCCTGGGGTGGGCTGGCCGACTGGGCCGGCCGGTTGGCTAGCTGGGTCGGTTGGCCCGGGGGTTTGGGAGGGTTTCCTTTTTTTTTTGTTAGTTTGTTTTTCTATTTTATTTCTTTTCTGTTTTATTTTAGTTTTAGTAAAAATTATCCCTAACACCTAAATTGGTACTTTTAAATAAACTACTGCCACATTAATTCTTATCCCAACTAAAATAGTTTAATATTTTATAAAATTCAAAAGGCATTTATTTTATTATTTAACCTACAATTTTAATTATTTTGAACACTTAAACATTTTATTAAAGTTAGGTTTCTCCACCATAATTACCGCTGCATTATTTAGTTCACTCCGAACATTTTAGTTTTAAAGTTTGAAAACTTTTGTTGTTTGCCTATGTTTTAAATTTGAATTTGAATCGGGTTCGAATCAACGTGAGTTTAATCACAGTAATGGAGGTGACGTGGCATCATTAGCTTGGGATTACTGTAGTCTAATTATCCGGGCGTCACAGAGGAAGAGGCTACTGCGTGGTGCTGGTGGTGGTGCGTCGTATACTCTCCGAGGTGAGTCTCCGATGAGTGGTGGAGGCGATGGAGGTGTGGACAACTTCACCGATGCTTGAAGTTGTTGGTATGTTTTATGTTTTGCAAATGATGTCTCCGATGACTATGTGATGATGATCATTTGCACTCTGTATATTTTGCTATGATGTCCATGGGATTTACTATGTGATGATGATGATTTGCAAGTTTGTTTCATGTTTGTGATGATGATCATTTGCAAATTTGAAGTGATTTATGTTTCTGTCCAGTTTTGAGGGTTTGAAGGCCGGGGCGCAGATCAGTGCCCTCAAACCAACCCTCAAAACAGAATATTCTGTTTTGAGGGTTGTTTTGAGGGCACTGATCTGCGCCAGGGATTTTCGGCCTTTAAAACGATATTTTCTCAGCCCTCAAACTGGTTTTGAAGGTTGAGTTTTTGAGGGCTCTGTTAGACATGCTCTAAGTTTGTTGTTGACCATTTAATTTTTGTCCATCTTCTTTGGGGAAGGGAAGTTCACTCGACATCTGTCATCAATCTAAACCAAGATGACTGGCAGCGAGATGACCACGCCTGTGCAGATGGCGGCCGGGAAAATCTGTGGTGAGGTTTTGGGCACGCATGGCTAGGCCGATGGCACTCCTTCCGTATCAAAATAAATGTCTTAACTTTAATATAATTGTAGGACAACGCTAACGCTCATACGTGTGGTGGGAACGAAACCCGCTTTATAACATACAGACTGTGCCACGTCACCGCATGCATCCATGTGGGAATCTCTTTGGATTTTCAGTATTTAAAATGTTTTATCTCTTAAATAAAAAATCCGATTAAAGATCCGTTTTCACCATTAAATTTCTCGCGACGAGATCTTCGAAACTAGATCTCATATCAATATATTTTGACGAATTTTTTTTAATTAAAAGTTGTCATGTCTATTGCACATGAATTGCCATGTTGTTTACACTGAAGTTGCCATGATATGTTTCAGCTATTTTCTTCTACATTTAAAAGTAAATTTTGACATATTATAAAACGAGGAATTAAAAAACTAGACTTGCCATGAACCATAAACTAAAATTGCCATGATACATGCACTTAAAATTGCCATGGTTCATACAAAAAATAATTTTCATAGTCAAAGTAGTGGAATTGCCATCATCAAAATACTAAAATTGCCATGCTCTACAAACTAAAATTGCCACATGGCAACTTTGGTTTAAGCACTATGGCAACTACAGTGTAAACATCATGGCAATTTTTGGGAAATGTTTTTTTCGTCGAAACATGTCAACATGGGGTCTAGTTTTGAAGATCTCGTCGGGACGGATTTGGATTTAATTTGTGAAAACGGATTTTTAATTTGATTTTTTAATTAGGAGATAAAACATTTTTAAGCCGAAAATCAAAAAGACTCTTTCTGATGTCATCTGTCCACACGTGACAAAATGAGTGGTAATGGAGGCACGTGTGGGATGTGCAAGATATCATACGTGTGAGCGTTAGTTTTTTTTTTTTAATTTTAGGGATTGCACGGTGAATCATCAGCACATGAGCCCTGCATTACCAAACGTGCCGAATAGCCATCCAAAGCAGTATAAAAATACAGCTCCAGCAATCCATGCACCGGCGCCGGAGTAACGGAGAGGCGTCGCCCGGATCCACACGCCGCCTCGCCGAAACGCGGCGAGCCTTATTACCCACGACCGAGGCGACCCCAGCCCAGACGCCCTGGCTGCACATCACGCACGGCACGCATCGAGAGCGACGAGGGAGGAACCGAGGAAGCCTCCAAAGCCCGACCCAAGCCCATGGCCTCCCGGTCGCAGCCACCACCACCACAGAAACCCCGCGCTCCCTCCCGTCCCGTGATCCTAATCCCCCGCGGCTAGCCTCCCTCTCCTAGATAACATTTCCACCATGCACCGGGGCAAGAAGACGAGGAAAACAGAAGAAGGGAGAATCAGGCGGTGGAAGTAGCACGACACGGAGGAGCCGAACCAAGGGAGCCGCCCGGTGATGTCGGACGAAGGGGAGGATGCGCCCGTGGCGGCGGTGGCGGCGGGCTTCGGGCTGCCGGAGGAGCTGGCGGCCGTGCTGCCGGCGGACCCGTTCGAGCAGCTGGACGTGGCGCGCAAGATCACCTCCATCGCGCTCGCGTCCCGCGTCGGCCGCCTCGAGGCGGAGGCCGCGGGGCTCCGCGCGCAGCTCGCCCAGCGCGACGACGCCGCCGAGGACCTCCGCGAGCGCGTCGAGCAGCTCGAGTCCGCGCTCGCGCTCGCCACCGACCGCCTCAGCCGCGCCGAGGACGACAAGGTAATTAAAGTTTGTCTGCAGCGAACTGCTGTACTAGTGCACTACTGGAATCCACCAGTACCGTTGGCTTCCTGAGCTTGGCTTTGTCTGAAAAGTGTTTCCAGGCCACAGCCTACAGTACGAATCATGAATCAACAATTTGATGCTTCTCTCTCTTCTCTCTCTTTTGGTTGCAGGAGACGCTGCTGAAAGAGAAGGCGACGCTGTCAAACACCGTCAACAAGCTCAACAGAGATGTCGCCAAGGTAACAGGACATACTGTTGCACTGCATTTTTAATCAAAATTCGAGAGATGTGTGCCTTCTATATCAATGACACAATCTTAAATTTATCGACATATCAGTTATAGGTAATATTCCTGACTTGTCGAGGTCACCTATGCCGAATGGTGTAGTCGTTACTCATGGCCTGGATTGCAAATTAATTTTTTTTTCCGGCAAAGGGTGGATTGCCAATTATATGCTAGTAAATCAACTTATTAGTATGAAAATACCATTGTTTTTAAGGCGTCCCGCCTTGGACGCTTAGGCGACGCTTAGGCGATAAGGCGCCCCCCAGCGCCTTACAAATATGCCCGCCTTAGGCGCTTAGGCGTCCGCCTTAGGCGCTTAGGCGTCGCCTAGGCGATAAGGCGCCCCCCAGCGCCTTAGGTCGCCTTACCGCCTTAAAAACTATGGAAAATACTACAAGTTCTCTCCTGCTGTAGCCTGTACAGAGGTTTGCTCTTTACGATTTCAGAGTCTAAAGATTGTGTGCTTTGCTTTCTGTTTGCTCCTCCTGCTTGGAGTATTTAACCAAAAACTACCACAATTGACGGAAACGTGACGAAAAACTACCACTTTACGTTTTTGTGCGAAAAACTACCACTTTTTGTCTAATCTTTGACTAAAAACTACCATGTCAGAAAAGCGCCCGATTCGCCTCTTCTAAACACCTTTCTGACAGGATGGGCCCACCTGTCAGCATCAATCTTCTTCCTCCTCTCTCTGGCATTTCCTCAAACACCTCACGTGCACTCCGCCGCTTTGCCCCCACCGGCCGGCAAGCCCCGCTACCTGCGCCACCTTTCTACGACAGCCTGCGGCGTCCGTCTGGCCGTGCGACGGCGCCATGGGTGGCTGCTACTCTGTCATCGCGGCCTCTAGGATGCTGGCCCGGAGGCGCGCCGCCGCCGCCATCATGCCCGTGGCCAGCGCCGCCGACTGCCCCCCGACAGCGACGCCAACAGCGGCAGCTGCTGCTGCAAGAAGAAGCGCAGGTCGACCCTGGGCGACGACGACCAGTGCGCGCCCGGCGGGGAGGGCTTCGCCAAGCGGTATCGGCTGGGCGCGGAGCTGGGGCGCGGGGAGTTCGGGGTGACGCGCCGCTGCGAGCACGCGGCCACGGGCGAGGCGCTGACCTGCAAGACCACCCGCCGCAAGTGGCTGCGTCGCGCCGCCGACGCCGAGGACATGCAGCGGGAGGTGGAGATCAAGCGGCGCATGTCGGCGCTGGAGGGCGCAGGCGGCGCCGTGGTGCGGCTCCGCGAGGCCTGCAAGGACGCCGAGGGCGTGCACCTGGTGATGGAGTTGTGCGAGGGCGGCGAGCTCTTCGACCGCATCTTCGCCCGAGCTCTTCGCCGGCAAGGAGGAGGACTCGCCGCTCAAGGCCATCGACTTCGTTCTCTCCGTCTACTTCGAGCCCGGGGAGCGGTTCACCAAGGTGGTCGGCAGCGCAGGTGGTGGGACTCGCCGGCCGGCGGGGGCAGAGCGGCAGAGCGGTGGAGTGCACTTAAGGTGTTCGTGGAAATGAGAGAGAGAGAGGAGGAAGAAGATTGATGCTGACAGGTGGGCCCAACCGGTCGGATTCGGGGTTAGCGCGGGTGAAGCGAGCGATTTCCCGAGTTGGTAGTTTTTAGTCAAAGATTAGACAAAAAGTGGTAGTTTTTCGCACAAAAACGTAAAGTGGTAGTTTTTCGTCACGTTTCCGTCAATTGTGGTAGTTTTTGGTTAAATACTCTCCTGCTTGGTTACGCAGCTGGAAGTTTTCAAGAAGACGCTTATGCAGTCACTTCAGGAAGATGATGACAAACCCGTAAGTTATCTGTATGTATATGTTAATAATGGTTTAATTCCTGCAAGAGCCCAACAATGACTCTGGAATTCTTCTCCTGATTTTTCTTAGAATACATCTGCATAGCAAGTAATTTTTCTGTTATAATACTTTCCTGTAGAACATTCCCAAGGCTAAGCTCACCGAAGCTTCGAGTTTCTCCCCTGCACCATCTCTTGGAGGTACTGTAGAATTTTCATGGTTCATGTGCTAAGTGTACTGCACGAGATCATATTTAGACCACAAGAATTAACTTGACTTGCGGATTTTATCAGACGACGATTCAGCATTTCCAACTTCTAATTCATCACAGTTGTTTGAAACTGCAAGTTCTGCTTCAGAGGAAAGTAGCCATGCTGAGCCAGACGGTACACTCACTAGCACTTCTCAGTTGGTTCACACTATTGAATGTGAACTTTTTCTCACTAATATTCAACAGATAACACCCTTTTACACTCACAGTGCCTAGGCCACCCCGCTCGCATGTATATATGCCATTGTACAACAGTACACCAAAGCTTACTCCTCCAGGCTCACCTCCAAGGGGTTATGCACCACTTTCACCACCAAGGAGACATTCAATCTCGATTGCGTCAATGAACAGGCTCGATGACAGGTCTTCGGTCTTTTCCAGTAGCAATAGCGCAATGACATCTCCATTTGACACACCAAGTCCAACAGGTTAGCTTTGATAGCTTGGGTAGTTAGATTATGTTATATGTAAAATACTTGCTTCCTTTATGTGAAAAAATATGAACACCTGGGTCTGTATAATCTCTAGAAGTTTATAATAGATGAATACAGCTGTGATTCTTAAGGACATAACGCTGGTTCATAAATTATCGGTTATTTATTCTGCTTAATTATTTGTGCATTTGTTTCAGGACGAACACGAGTTGATGGAAAAGAGTTCTTTCGCCAAGTCAGGTATATATATGTGTGTAAATGAGCTCGACTCTGGAACACACAGTATTTCGATCTGTCATTAGGCAGGAAGTGGATGTGCCATTTGTTATGTTTACCTTCCTTTTCTAATATACATGTAAATCATTGTTGGGTCTCCGCTTTTATGTACAATGCTTTCCTTTTCGGAGTACGTAAAATGTTTATGGCTATTCACTACTAGTACGGGTGAATACCTCTACTGCCCTCTTGACCTATACTTAACAACCATGCAGAAACCGCCTGTCTTATGAGCAGTTCAGCGCATTCCTAGCCAATGTGAAGGAACTGAATGCACACAAGCAGACCAGAGAGGTATACTGTTTCTCTGCTATGTATCAAGTACTCCCCCCGTTCCAAATTACTTGACTTTCATTTGTCTAGATACGAATGTATCTATACTTGTTTAGTGTCTAGATACATCCGTATCTAGACAAATGGAGGTCAAGTAATTTGGAACGGAGGGAGTATTATCATGTCCTTAAGATATTTTTCTGGTGCTCACTAAAGCTTTTCTGACTTCTGCAGGATACACTAAGAAAAGCTGATGCGATATTTGGACCTGAAAACAGTGACTTGTACACCATCTTTGAGAGTCTAATTACTCGCACTCATCATTAGAGTTCTACAATCTGTATCTTTTCCCATGGTTAACTGTGAGCCAGGTTTTACTGGCATTTGTGATTAATATATTTGTTATTTATTGTATTTAATATCTGTAGAAGTCACCTGCTATCATTGCAGATTTCGGATATATAGTTTTTAAAAATTCTTGTTACAGTCAATGTAAAGTCATGGATTGTCTGTAAGCTAGAACCTTTACATATTAATACAAATGCAGAAGTTTGCAATTTAGAGGCAATGCTTCTTCCCCTCTTAAATTTATGATGATATTGCTTACAAACGCAGACAACTCACAACTTGAATTCAGAAGCAAAACAAGAAATTTCCCTCTAGTGCCAGAATCAATGGAGCCCACCTATTTTTTATTTTATTTTGCTAAGACGATTAAATATTCTCTGCTCCAGGTGGAGCTTTTGGTAGTAATCTTTATTCCCTTTTAGCAGTACTACTATAAGAATTTGGTATGTTTAGGCCCTGAATTATCTGGTGGTCTGCTCCAAATTGCCTTTTGTTCTTCGAAGTTCGCAATAATGGCGGACTGCTTCTTGTTTGCTAAAGAATTCGCCAATCGATTGCAATATACATCACCATTGAAATCACTTAACACATGCACCATATTTGAACTCTGATTGCTGATCACAATCTGCCCATCTGTGCTTTTCGTTGTGTTGGCAACGACAGTTATTCGCTTGGGCATTACTGTGGATTTCAAGTCAGATCCTTGAACCATGTAAACCGCACCAAGAACTTCTCCCAAAAATATATCCTGAAAACATGAACATTTGTAGATAATTCTTAAATATGAAATAAAACTAATTTTAAGTTACACGGAGCATCAAGTGTGTGCGCAGGAAAACAAGGTGATTTGCAGTCAGTTACCACATGATGATAGAGCTTCTCTCTGCTCCGAAGTTCCTTCAATAATGAGAATAACTCTTGGGCAAACTTTGATTCAGGAGTTTGCTGAGTTTGCTTCAAGGCTTCCAGGACAGACCCAAATGATGCAACTTTTCGTTGCGCGGTAAGGGGAATGAGTGTGATATTCAGGTTGGATTCCAGCACAGTTTTTGCAGCCAGTGGATCAAGAAACATATTGAACTCTGCATATCTGTTCGTTGGAACAGTGAACACATTCCCCTTCTCATGGCCTTCATCTCTGATGAGCCCTCCAACAACATAAACTCTCTGTACATAGTCAAAATGTGTTTAGTAGAATCATTGTTGCGCAGACATCAGATCAAAACTAGAGGTCTGGAGATAGGGAACATACTGACCTCTATGACAGAGCTTGCATCCCTATCAGAGAGTGAAATGTTGGCCAAATTTGTGAGAGGCCCACTGGTAAGAAGAGTGATCTTGTCACCTGGATCAAGTTGCCTCCTGACGCACTGCCACACTTCAAAAGCCGATGGCTGCCGATGTTCCGGATCACCTGAGCTTTCAGGAGTGTACCTGTGTCAATATTCCATGCCATCGTCACATTTTTGTTCAAATGAAGTGAATGCAGATTTTTTTTCTTTACCTTCTAGGGCTTATTGGCAATAACCGAGCCAGTCCATACAATGTATCCGAGTCAACAAATCCACCACTGCCCAAGGGAATAGCATAGGCATTGTCGCAACCAAGGGTTGGGTTGCCCAATGCAGTGGTATCGCCAAGGCCAACTGGAATGTCGTCGCGGCCCATCATATGTAGAATGTCATAAACGATATCAATGGTTGCGATGTTTGCCCAGCCGTTGCCGTTGACCAAAACCGCCTAGAATATGTTAGTAAAGTAGTCCTTATTAGAAATTTTGCTGTTGCAATTTATGTCCCTTCAACAGATTTTCAATTAAGGTAATATTTTCCCTCACCTTTACATCTATCACTTCTCTTGGTGTCTTCAAGAGATATATAAGGGAAATAAAATCTCCAGGGCTCATGTCCATGTCAAAAATAACTGGCTTTCCCCTGCTCACGTTCATGAAATCTGGTTTATAAAGGACTTCTCTGTAAAATGGGAACTGTGTACTGATGTTAAAGCGACCAGATTGCCTAGGGAGATTTAGGACCTGATGAAGGAAAGAGTTCAGTTAGGGGGCAGCAGTTAAAATTTATGCATATAATTTCTCATACACAGTGTGAAGATTAATTAGTTAATGGTCAATGCCAAAATTGGATGCATACTCTCTTTTGAAGTGTTGATACGTGTTCAAACTATTTAATTTAATTTAAATGGTGCAATCTTTTAGATACTAAGTTCGCATGCCAATTGCCAATCATGCATATGTACTGCTTATATAGTGCTCACCTCTAGGAAGCTCTTGAGAAATTCCCTATCAAGCGTGCTATTGTTATCCGTGTTTGGCTTTGCGCTCGTGGCAACTCGAACCGGGACTCCTTCTGAACCAGCCACTTCCTTGGTGTATGCGTCCTATACATAAGGAGGAATGCAAGTTAAATGTCTGGTTTTTTGTTTTGCCTTTGAGACTTTTTTTATGCTTGTAAACTTTGCAATAATTGCCTGAGGGTTGTGTGCACCGATCGATGCAGAGGCCGGGGGGTCAACCTTCTTTTCAAAAGGAAATAAGTACCTGGCATCTTCCTGAGTTGCTTCCCTCCACCAGGCAGAAGCTATCTCTGATCCCAGTCTGGACATGGCCACTGTGAACTCCACCCTCCTTCAGACCAAACTTCGGTGTCTCACTGCCGTCGAAAAACGGATTCGAGCCATCGCGCACACCGTACGGTTTGTTGGAAGTGATGACCGTGATGTTCATATACTCTAGCTCAGCAAAGTCGTTTCCTCCATTGACCTCGCCATTTCCCATGCTAGAGATCGCCACACCGACAGTAAAGGAATCCCACAGGTAAAAGTCCTACAGTAACTGATGAATTGAGATATTTGTAACTAGGACGGACAAAATGGAAGAGTTTGAATTGAATTGAGAGCTTGCCGTGCTGCCATGGAGGCCGGGCGCGGGCCTTCTGCGTCTCCTCAGGACCTGGTCCAGCGTCTGGAAGCAGTAGCGCGCCTCGGGCGTGCTCTGCCATCGCCGGCCGAACTCGGCGAAGAACTCCTCCGTGACCGGGATGGTGTTGGTGGCGTCGAGTGGGACGAGAGTGACGGGGATGCCGGAGTGGAGCACCACGTAGGCGGCGAAGGGGTCGCACAACATGTTGAACTCCGCGAACGGGTTGGTGTCGTTGGCGGTGAAGAGGTTCCCCGGCACCCGCACGCCGCCGCCGGAGACGTAGACGCGCTCGACGTTGCGCCTCAGGTGCGGCTGCGCCATGAGGAGGAGCGCGGTGTTGGTCAGGGCCCCTAAGAGGAGAAGCGTTGTGGGGCCGGCCGACACCGTGTCCACCATCACCTGCTGCGCCGTGGGCTGCCGGAGCGGCTCGTACTGCCGGGGTCCCCGCGGGAGGAAGCCCCTCCGGACGCCGGAGTTGGTGTCGGTGTCCAGGCGCCCGTCGTGGCTTCCCGGGGGGATGGCCTGCCGGTACCGGCAGCCGCCCGCCGTTGACATGCCCTGCCGTGGACGTACGTACGTATTTTTACATGTTGGCAAATCTTGGTCGGCTGTCGATCAGTGTATTTCTCATGTTATCAGTACCTGGTCTATCAGGGGGAGGTAGCCACCGACGTCCCGGTGTATCTCGCCGGCGTCCGATATGCCTCCGTCGCCACCGACGCCGACGGGAATGTCGTCGCGGCCCATCATGTAGAGGATATCGTAGAGCTGGTTGACACCGTGGCCGGCGTCGATCCATGCGTTGGCGTTGATGGTAATAGCCTACGACAGACAGTGTGACCGATGCGATCAGCAGAACATTCCATTTCCAGCATGCATGTGAGCGCGGTGACGACGAGTGCCATGGCACCAAATTACCTTGACGTCCAGCTTGGACCGATCCTGCTTGAGGATGTAGAGCAGCGCAAATAGGTCCTCGGTGTCCATGTCCGTGTCCACCAGGATCCTCCTCGGCGTCCCCGCCCCCGCCGCGGCCACGCTGGCGACCGCAAAGAGGGACACCAGAGCCACAGCCGCCGTCCATGACCGTGAACCCTTCCTCCTCGCCCGCTCCATGAGAAGGAGGCGGTACCTCGAACTTGCCAGTTGGTGTCTAACTCGAGCTCGAGTGTGCGCCTCTTATGGGAGATGGCTCAGCCCTCCTCCCTCCTCCCCGTAGGCATTAATGGTAGTTTGGGCTACGATCGATCGGTTTCTGATGGTACGGATGGCACGAGGAGCAGTTTCATCACGACAGGGAAGGATTCGTGTCCGTCTATCGTATGGCCATGCGGGACTTGATCGTACTTTTTTCGGACTTCCGTGGTGGCCAGTGTCTACTCCACCTCTGTCGTTGGAGAGGCCGAAAATGACTCCACCGATCAGGCAAGTTGGGCGGGTTTAGAAAAACCGGGACCTTTCTGGTGTCCGGGCACGTTTAGGCAGACGGCCGGTAGTCACCGGTCATAAAAAAAATGTGATCTATCTCAAACCGGCCTGATCGACACCTTTTTTTTGAATAATGACTGATCGACACCTTTCATATCAAATTTAAATTTAAGTCGGGTAGAAGAAGGTCCGGACTCGCTCGTCATGTCAGTTCCGACAAGTAGGACCCACTGTTGGAAATATGGCCTAGAGGCAACAATATTATATTATTATATTTTCAATATTCATAGTTAAGAGTTTATATTTCATACAATTACTGCTATGATCCTGAAATATGTGATTCATTGGAAAACTCATATGCACGTGTGGAATGATAAACGGTAAACAATAGGTTTTCAGTCTCGCCTCTAAGACTGGCTAAGTGTTGTTGGTGATCACGTTTTCCGGATCTTAGGATGTTGTTAATGGTAACGATAGTCCTAAAACAACATTGAGGATATGACGTTAGAAAAACGATCATATTGAATCGACCCAATAGTTATCTGTTATACTATGTGATTACATCGTCTAAAATCATCTGTTATGACACAGAGTGTTAGCATGTGTTTTAGTTCCTCAGACCATGAGAGTGTCTCGGTCACTTCCTAATGGACGGTGGGCTTTGGTGTTGCTCAAACGTCATCTGTAACAAGGTGATCATAACGACAACTTACAGGCTCACCGGAAAGTTTGACAAGTGACCAGACAGCTCGAGAGTGGGATTTGCTCCTCCGACGATGGAGAGATATTCTTAGGGCCCTCTCGGTGTGACGGCATCCATCATCGTCTAGCCAGACTCAGGTGACTACGTCACGGGGATGCCGGAACACGTCAACGAGAAAGAAGAACAAAACCGGTAACCGAAGCAACGGTATAGTGAGCATAGTGATGACTCTGGAAGATACCGATGCACACCAGGTTTTGTAAAGTATCACGAAGCAAAGGAAACATCACATGATAACCAAAGGTTCACTCAAATATCATTTGTGTAATCATAGGGACTGGTATGGATGTCCACGGCTCCGCTATGGGTCATTGAAGGAAGGGGTTTCGTTCATGTCTATGATTTACCGAACCTACGGGGTCATAAGCTTAAGGTAATCATGATTTGCTGAGTGTTAGTGTGACGGGAGTGATGAGAATATATTTTTGGAATTGCTTCATTAATATCCAGAATAGTTCCGAGAGGTTCCGGAAGCGTTTCGGGGTCACCGGAAGGGTTTAAGTGAATATCAGGTAATATCGGGTGTTACAGATTAATATATGTAGGTGGAAAATATTTTCGGGGATATTAAATTATATATATAATGCTCTGAACATGTTTAGAACAAATATGTATTCAATTTAATATTAATGGGCCTAATAAGGTCAAGAGGTGTAACGCCCCGGATTCGATGTGCTAGGTGTCTGCCAGTTATTCGCCGTCGTTGCCATGTCATTTGCTTGCGTGTTGCATTTTGCCATGTCATCATCTGCACTTCATCTGCATTTCATCTGCATGTTTTTCAAAACTTGCATCCGTTGGGGTTCCGCCGGTTCTCTCCGTTGTCCGTTCCGAGTCCAGACACACTTGCACGCGCCCGCGGCACCTCCGAAATATTATTTTATAAGTGGCATAAAAATATTCTCGGAATGGGATGAAACTTGTCGAGCGGTCTTATTATAGTGTAGACAGGCCGCCTGCCAAATTTCGTCGCATTCGGAGTTCGTTTGACTGCCCAACCGTTAAATATATAACCGCGATATAGTCGGTCTAGCGTCAGACGTTTTCGGTATTCGGAAACTGTTGCCGGGCCTCTCTTTTCTTCTCTCCTCTCAGCCCGAGGCCTCTCATCACAGCCCGTCTAGCCCTCCTACACTTCCCCTCCGCTCCGGACCGTCCGATTATGATCGAACGGCTCCGAAACCCCCCTCCTAACCCCTCAAACCCTAGCCCCTTTCATATATGGACACCCTCATGCCATTTTGGGCATCTCCTAGCCCTTCCCCCACCTCCTAGCCCCTCCTCCTCAGATTCCACGCCGACCGAACCCAGCCCCGCCACTTGGCGCCGCCGCCAGCACCCTGCTGCCACCCAGGCGCTGCCACCTGTCCCCTCCCGCTCCTCCAGCCGCCCCCTACCCCGCGGCCCGTCGAAGCCCATCGTCAGGCTGCCCTGGGCCGCCGCCGGGCCCGCGCGCCCGTGCGAGCGTCGCCCTGCGCCCCGCGCCTGCGCTCCCTGGCTCCAAGATCCCGTGCGCCGCCCCTCCACGTGCAACCACCCCGCCGAGCGTCACCGACAACCAACTCCGGCGACCTCTGCCGCAGGTCACGCTGCCGCCCGGCCTCTCTCTCCCTTCCTCTTCTCCTTCCTCCCCTCACCAGCTCTCTCTCTCCCGCAGCGCCTCGCGCCGCCGCCCGTCGCCGTAGTTCATCGTCTGGCCCCGCCTCCGGCCAGATTCGGACAGGAGCGCCCGGATCCCCCTATCCCCGTCGTCCGCCGGCCCTCTGGACGCCGCCCTGCTCGTCGCCAAGACCGCCGCCTCATTCGTCCTCTGGTTCGGGAGGACGACGCTCCCTCCGCGCGTTGACCCCTGGTCGCGCTCCTCCTGGGCATCACAAGCAGGCCGGCCCAGCGCGCCCTGCCGGCCTCCCCCCTCCTCTGCAGATGGGCCAAGCCCATGGTAAGAAAACCCCCATCGCCTCCATTCCCTTCCATTGGCCCAGCCAGATTCGGCCCGCGTAGTTTTTTTCCCTGCGCTGCGAATTTGTCTATTTATCCAGTGTTTACATTTTTACAGAAAACCCCTCAATATCATGCATATAATAAACTCCACAACCGTGCATCAGATTAAAATGTTTTATATATGTAAAATGCTTAGAATTTCATCTAGTTTCATAATATGTCACTTTCATCCATGTTTAAAATTTTTAAAATGCTGTTTGTGTTAATTTGCTTAAATGCCATATTAAAATGATTTATTTCACAACTAAATAACAGTAGCTCGGTTTTAAATAAACTTTATATGTATTTGGGGTGGAAAAATGCCTAGATTAACTTGGTGCACTCATCTTGCATGTTTAACAACATTAAAAATATGGTTTAGGTCAGAACAGTACCAAATTCATTTTATGCACATGGGGATTTTCCGGAATTGTTGTTTGTTGTTTCCGGCCTCACTTAAACTTGCCTAGATAGGTAGATTAATTATGCTTCACCTCTTGCCATGTTTAACAACATTTAATATTGTTGTGTACCTAAAGGAGATTAAACTAAATATGTCCATGTGGCATTTTGTCAATATGCAACTCGTTGCATATTGAGCTCCACTTTAATTTGTAGTATTGTTTGTTGCACTTTACCATGCCATGCCTCATTAAACCGGACATGCATCATACTTGTTTGTGCTTCATGCCATGATATTGCTTGCGTGTTTACCATGTTGTTTGTTTCTTTCCGGTGTTGCTTCTTAGTTCCAGTAATGTTGCGATTGTGAGGATTCGTTCGACTACTTTTGTTCGTCTTCTTCATGGACTCGTTCTTCTTCCTAGCGGGATTTCAGGCAAGATGACCGCTACCCTGGATCTCACTACTATCATTGCTATGCTAGTTGCTTCGTTCTATCGCTATGCTGCATTACCTATCTTTTGCTCATCAGGCCTCCCAAATTGCCATGAACCTCTAACCTTTGACACCCTTCCTAGCGAACCGTTGCTTGGCTATGTTACCGCTTTGCTCAGCCCCTCTTATAGCGTTGTTAGTTGCAGGTGAAGTTGAAGATTGCTCCATGGTGGACAGGATTTTGGTTGGGATATCACAATATCTCTTATATTATTAATGCATCTATATATTTGGTAAAGGGTGGAAGGCTCGGCCTTATGCCTGGTGTTTTGTTCCACTCTTGCCGCCCTAGTTTCCGTCATACCGGTGTTATGTTCCCGGATTTTGCTTTCCTTACGCGGTCGAGTAATTTATGGGACCCCCTTGACAGTTCGCTTTGAATAAAACTCCTCCAGCAAGGCCCAACATTGGTTTTACCATTTGCCTCACCATCACCTATATTTCCCTTGGGAGTAATTAACCCAAGGGTCATCTTTATTACAGCCCCCCCGGGCCAATGCTTGTCTAAGTGTTGGTCCGAACCAGAGCCACTTGCAGCGCCACCTCGGGGAAACTCGAGGTCTGGTTTTAGTTGTACGTAGTGTTCATCCGGTGTTGCCCTGAGAACGAGATATGTGCAGCTCCTATCGGGATTGTCGGCGCATCGGGCAGTCTTGCTGGTCTTGTTTTACCATTGTCGAAATGTCTTGTAAACCGGGATTCCGAGTCTGATCGGGTCTTCCTGGGAGAAGGTATATCCTTCGTTGATCGCGAGAGCTTGTCATGGGCTAAGTTGGGACACCCCTGCAGGGTATAATCTTTCAAAAGCCGTGCCTGCGGTTATAGGCAGATGGGAATTTGTTAATGTCCGATTGTAGATAACTTGACACCAGATCCGAATTAAAACGCATCAATCGCGTGTGTAGCCGTGATGGTCTCTTTTCGGCGGAGTCCGGGAAGTGAACACGGTTTCTGGGTTATGTTTGACATAAGTAGGAGTTCAGGATCACTTCTTGATCATTACTAATTGACGATCATTCCATTTGCTCTCTTCTCGCTCTTATTTGCGTATGTTAGCCACCATATATGCTTAGTCGCTGCTTCAACCTCACCACTTTACCCCTTCCTTTCCCTTTAAGCTTTGCTAGTCTTGATACCCATGGTAATGGGATTGCTGAGTCCTCGTGGCTCACAGATTACTACAACAACAGTTGCAGGTACAGGTTATGCGATGATCATGACGCGAGAGCGATGCTTGCTTGTCTTGAGTTCTTCTTCTGCTTCTTCTTCGATCAGGGGATAGGTTCCAGGTCGGCAGCCTGGGCTAGCAGGGTGGATGTCGTTTGACTTTCTGTTTGTGTTTCATCCGTAGTCGGATGATGCTCTTATGTATTGTGATGTTGTATTCGTGTGGCATTGTATGCCTCTTGTATGTATCCCTACCTATTATGTAATGTTGATGTAATGATATCCACCTTGCAAAAGCGTTTCAGTATGCGGGTCTATCCTTGGTGGGTCCTTCAGGTTCCTTTTGGATAGGATCGCATATTGGGCGTGACAAGTTGGTATCAGAGCCTCGACCAACCATAGGAGCCCCCTTGATTGTTGGCCGTTGTTGAGTCTAGAAAGAAAACTATTTTTAGTCTTAGGATTATATATATCGGAGAGTAGGATTCTTTTTACTCCTCAGTCCCTTCGTCGCTCTGGTGAGGTCTCCTGAGGTAGATGTTTTGTCTTTCCTCTCCTCAAATTTCACTAAAAAAATTTAGGATCACGTGGGTATCTTGGAATCATTCCGATGGTTTTGTGACGAGAACATTGTTCTTGGTGCCTCCTGTCTATTATGTGGCTTTGACCCGAGGAGTTGAGCTCCGAGGTGTTGTCGTCACAATTTTATCGTTGCAGTTCTGGAATACCTGAGTTTTGCCGACATCGAAAATCTCTTTTATGCAGTTGTTGGTGAGATAACCTCGACGTCACCCAGTACTGGGGAGTTCGGGAGTATTGCCATAACTCGTATAACAGATGCTTTCCGAAGGTTGAGGTACACGATTTCCAGATTTTTCTTGGTTATGTGTTGATGGATGGATACAACTGGATGTAGGGATTGTTAGTTTTGGGTGAGATATATATTGCTTCCCCTGTATCCCCAACACCAGATTGCATAACCAGAAAGTTTCGGGAGTTTTATAGGTGGGATTCAAGTAACTCTAGTTTTATCTTTCCAACAGACACTTGATACAATATGGGGTCTATCATATGTTTGTTCCGGCTTATTCTGCAAGCCAAATCCTTTGTTTTGTTTTGGAGTTGTGGTATTCAAGTTTGCTTCAATGTCAAGTGTTGATTCCATACCTTTCAAGCGGTGTTCTCAAATTTCTATGAGAGTGCTAATCCTTCTTGTTTATCGAGATTGTCATGTCAATTCTTTCCAACCGGTGTGCTTCTCTTCAAGTGGATCCGATCATTTTCAACATCCGCAATATCATCTCTCAGTTTTTCCCAATGTTGTTTGTTTCATCCATCCCAAGTTGCCTTTGTTTTCCCGCCCTCCCACCCTTTTCTACAAGGACTCATATATTTTAATCAAGTATCCATTTATTCGTGTGAAGTCTCTTCACTCTTTTCAATCAATGTTCTTATCCGGTGATTCTCAGGAAGATACTAACGGAGCTTCAAGATCATCATTCTTCATTCTCGTATTCTCTCCGGTGGATTAATTTCAAGTTTCGGTGCTGATCATATCTCTTCCTGTTGTTTCACATATCTTCCCATGTGAATTTCTTATCCAAGGCTCTATTATTTATTCACCTCTCCCAGTTCATATCCGGAGTGCTAAAGATATCTCGGAAGATTCGTGCTTCCATTCTCTATCTGTTCAAGTTATTTTGAGGTTGTTATCTCATTCAAGCCATTTAATTCAACCGGTAAAATCCCCCCTTTCAATCAATCATTTCCAACGGTGTTTTCTTTTGAGTGGGCCCTAACCCACAGGTCTTTTCCCAGGATCTTACCTGACTCTTCTAATTTTCCCGGAGCTATTCCCAAATTCTTTTCCAAGTTTGACGTAAGAATGAATTATCATCAGTCATATTCCTTCTTCAAGATCGCTTTTAAAACATTTTCATCATTGGTTGAACATTTCTATTCTTCTTTGCTCCGGAGTGTCTCATAAATTGTCATGGTGGTTCTCATCTTCGTTCTCAACATTTGAAGACCGAAGAAGTGTTTCCTCTAAATCTTGTCCCTTCTCTCGAAGATTCATGGCTCTCTTAAATTCTTTTCACCCATCCGGAGCAATTCAAGAGTCTTTTCAGATTGATTCTCCGTAGCCCATCATCTTAGAATTATTCATTCTCAACCTTCAGCTCTCGTTAGCCAAATCTTAACGGTGCATCACTCAAGTATTCTCTAATCAGCTCGTGATCTCTTTGTTCTCTTGTATCAAATTCCCTCAGGTATCTTCATTCGTTCTCTAATTCTTACCGGTGATTCACCCCTTTACTTCGTTCGCTTTCAATTCTTACGGCGGTTTGTTCAAGATCCCTCTTCCTATGTTCTCATAATAGTTTATTCGTTGTTTCAATCCTACCGGTGGTTCGTTGAAGACCTTCGCAAGCTTACGCTATATCTCTCTCAATCATTTCTACGAGAATAAGTAGTATGCCAAATCCGTTGCTTATCATCAATTTAAAAATTGATGAAGGATACGCATAACGTAATTCTTATTATTGTTTCATCCAAGTGATCTAGTTTCTTCTTTCCAGAGTTATTCATCATGTCACATTTCTCGGTTTGAGATGCTTCATCTTTTCTTTTTCGGAGTTCCAAGTTTTCCGCATTACCGTCGCGAAGCTCCATCTAAATCATTGCAAGGCTTCACCTTGTGTTCTCAAATTCTCTTTCTTTGTTATCATCCTTTGATTTTATTACCAGAGTTCTCACGAAGGCTCAACATGGTTGTTCGTCAAGGATTTCTTTCATTCTCATTTTGTTCTTCAAGATTTCTCTCGGAGTTAAGATCCGCCAAGCTTTACTCTAAAATAAACATGGTGCTCAACACATGTTTTGTTTTGAGGAGCTCAAGTATTCTTCATCTTGCATTCTGAAGTGCAATTCTTTCTACCTTATCTTTTGTGGTGGTGTTATGTCACTCTTCACAATTTCCGTCATGGTTCATGATTCATATTATTTTCAAGAATGAGGTATTTTAAATCCATAAATCTCTTTGTTGGAGTTATCTTGGGTTATATTTCACCTAAAGCCTTCCATTGGGAATGTTGCTATTTGTGGTGCTTATCATTGATCCAAGCTTTCTCCATATCCTTCTCGGTGAAAGAGGTTTTTCATCTCTTCGTTGATCTCAAACAAGCAATTGTTTCCTTTAGTGGTCGGTTGTCACCTCATAATGTTGAGATGTTTCCATAAGCCCACTACAAGCTTATTCTTTTCGTTGTTGGTTTTCCAACAACTCCATTCAATCCTTCTTTGCAAGGATGCTTTCCAAGTTCATTTGTGGCAGAAATTGTCATTTTCTTCTCCGCCCCTTTATCCCAACAATCTAGCTTCTATTCTTTCGTTCCGGAGGCATTGTGATGTTGCTCTTTTCACTCATCATCTTTCTTTGGCAAGATCATGTTCTTCTCCTTGCTTCTCCATTTAACCGGAGTGTTGTGTCATCTCTTCAAGCTCTTTCATCTTATCAAGTTTTGCTTCTCTTTTCAAGTGGAGTGCTGTCTGAAATCTTTCTTACCCATTGTGCCATTTTTTTTTCAATAGTTCCGGAGGCAGTGTGTTGCTGATTTCATCAAGTATCCTCTCATCTTGTCAAGTTCATTCTCAACTTCTTCCATTTACAGTCGGAGTGCTATCAAAATTATATCATTCTTATTCATTCTTATCTCGTTTAACCAGAGTGGTTTCAATTCCTTCTTGTCCATTGTGCTCGTCATTCATGTCTTTGCAACCTTCAAGTTCTCGTAATGTTCCTTGTTCCTCTTTTCTAACAGATTTTTTGCAATCTCGTTCATCTCTGTTGTACTCTTTCTTTTATATTGCTCAACCTCTCAAGGTTCATGGTTTCACTCGTTTGTCGAAGAAGCAACTTAGTTTTACCTCTTCTCGTCCTCTTCCGTTTCTCCCTGGTGCCATCCTAGATCTCGGGACGAGATCCTCTCGTAGTGGTGGAGTGTTGTAACGCCCCGGATTCGATGCGCTAGGTGTCTGCCAGTTATTCGCCGTCGTTGCCATGTCATTTGCTTGCGTGTTGCATTTTGCCATGTCATCATCTGCACTTCATCTGCATTTCATCTGCATGTTTTTCAAAACTTGCATCCGTTGGGGTTCCGCCGGTTCTCTCCGTTGTCCGTTCCGAGTCCGGACACACTTGCACACGCCCGCGGCACCTCCGAAATATTATTTTATAAGTGGCATAAAAATGTTCTCGGAATGGGATGAAACTTGTCAAGCGGTCTTATTATAGTGTAGACAGGCCGCCTGCCAAATTTCGTCGCATTCGGAGTTCGTTTGACTGCCCAACCGTTAAATATATAACCGCGATATAGTCGGTCTAGCGTAAGACGTTTTCGGTATTCAGAAACTGTTGTCGGGCCTCTCTTCTCTTCTCTCCTCTCAGCCTGAGGCCTCTCATCACAGCCTGTCTAGCCCTCCTACACTTCCCCTCCGCTCCGGACCGTCCGATTATGATCGAACGGCTCCGAAACCCCCCTCCTAACCCCTCAAACCCTAGCCCCTTCCATATATGGACACCCTCATGCCATTTTGGGCATCTCCTAGCCCTTCCCCTACCTCCTAGCCCCTCCTCCTCAGATTCCGCACTGACCGAACCCAGCCCCACAACTTGGCGCCGCCGCCAGCGCCCTGCTGCCACCCAGGCGCTGCCACCTGTCCCCTCCCGCTCCTCGAGCCGCCCCTACCCCGCGGCCTGCCGAATCCTATCGTCAGCCCGCCCTGGGCCACCGCCGGGCCCGCGCGCCCGTGCGAGCGTCGCCCTGCGCCCCGCGCCTGAGCGCCCTGGCTCCAGGATCCCGTGCGCCGCCCCTTCGCGTGCAACCACCCCGCCGAGTGTCACCGGCGACCTCCACCGCAGGTCACGCTGCCGCCCAGCCTCTCTCTCCCTTCCTCTTCTCCTTCCTCCCCTCAGCAGCTTTCTCTCCCGTAGCGCCTCGCGCCGCCGCCCGTCATCATAGTTCATCGTTTGGCCCTGCCTCCGGCCAGATCCGGGCAGGAGCGCCCGGATCCCCCTATCCCCGTCGTCTGTCGGCCCTCTAGACGCCGCCCCGCTCGTCACCAAGACCGCCGCCTCTCTCGTCCTCTGGTTCGGGAGGACGACGCTCCCTCCGTGCGTTGACCCCTGGTCGCGCTCCTCCTGGGCATCGCAAGCAGGCCGGCCCAGCGCGCCCTGCCGGCCTCCCCCCTCCTCTACAGATGGGCCAAGCCCATGGTAAGAAAACCCCCAGCGCCTCCTTTCCCTTCCGTTGGCCCAGCCAGATTCAGCCCGCGAGTTTTTTTCCCTGCGCTGCGAATTTTTCTATTTATCCAGTGTTTACAGTTTTACAGAAAACCCCTCAATATCATGCATATAATAAACTCCACAACCGTGCATCGGATTAAAATGTTTTATATATGTAAAATGCTTAGAATTTCATCTAGTTTCATAATATGTCACTTTCATCCATGTTTAAAATGTTTAAAATGCTATTTGTGTTAATTTGCTTAAATGCCATGTTAAAATGATTTATTTCGCAACTAAATAACTGTAGCTCGGTTTTAAATAAACTTTATATGTATTTGGGGTGGAAAAATGCCTAGATTAACTTGGTGCACTCATCTTGCATGTTTAACAACATTAAAAATATGGTTTAGGGAAGAACAGTACCAAATTCATTTTATGCACATGGGGATTTTCCGGAATTGTTGTTTGTTGTTTCCGGCCTCACTTAAACTTGCCTAGATAGGTAGCTTAATTATGCTTCACCTCTTGCCATGTTTAACAACATTTGATATTGTTGTGTACCTAAAGGAGATTAAACTAAATATGTCCATGTGGCGTTTTGTCAATATGCAACTCGTTGCATATTGAGCTCCACTTAATTTGTAGTATTGCTTGTTGCACTTTACCATGCCATGCCTCATTAAACCGGACATGCATCATACTTGTTTGTGCTTCATGCCATGATATTGCTTGCGTGTTTACCATGTTGTTTGTTTCTTTCCGGTGTTGCTTCTTAGTTCCGGTAATGTTGCGATTGTGAGGATTCGTTCGACTACTTCTGTTCGTCTTCTTCATGGACTCGTTCTTCTTCCTAGCGGGATTTCAGGCAAGATAACCGCTACCCTGGATCTCACTACTATCATTGCTATGCTAGTTGCTTTGTTCTATCACTATGCCGCGTTACCTATCTTTTGCTCATCAAGCCTCCCAAATTGTCATGAACCTCTAACCTTTGACACCCTTCTTAGCGAACCGTTGCTTGGCTATGTTACCGCTTTGCTCAGGCCCTCTTATAGCGTTGTTAGTTGCAGGTGAAGTTGAAGATTGCTCCATGGTGGACAGGATTTTGGTTGGGATATCACAATATCTCTTATATTATTAATGCATCTATATATTTGGTAAAGGGTGGAAGGCTCGGCCTTATGCCTGGTGTTTTGTTCCACTCTTGCCGCCCTAGTTTCCGTCATACCGGTGTTATGTTCCCGGATTTTGCGTTCCTTACGCGGTCGGGTGATTTATGGGACCCCCTTGACAGTTCGCTTTGAATAAAACTCCTCCAGCAAGGCCCAACATTGGTTTTACCATTTGCCTCACCATCACCTATATTTCCCTTGGGAGTAATTAACCCAAGGGTCATCTTTATTACAGCCCCCCCGGGCCAATGCTTGTCTAAGTGTTGGTCCGAACCAGAGCCACTTGCAGCGCCACCTCGGGGAAACTCGAGGTCTGGTTTTAGTTGTACGTAGTGTTCATCCAGTGTTGCCCTGAGAACGAGATATGTGCAGCTCCTATCGGGATTGTCGGCGCATCGGGCGGTCTTGCTGGTCTTGTTTTACCATTGTCGAAATGCCTTGTAAACCGGGATTACGAGTCTGATCGGGTCTTCCTGGGAGAAGGTATATCCTTCGTTGATCGCGACAGCTTGTCATGGGCTAAGTTGGGACACCCCTGCAGGGTATAATCTTTCAAAAGCCGTGCCTGCGGTTATAGGCAGATGGGAATTTGTCAATGTCCGGTTGTAGATAACTTGACACCAGATCCGAATTAAAACGCATCAACCGTGTGTGTAGCCATGATGGTCTCTTTTCGGCGGAGTCCGGGAAGTGAACACGGTTTCTGGGTTATGTTTGACGTAAGTAGGAGTTCAGGATCACTTCTTGATCATTACTAGTTGACGACCGTTCTATTTGCTCTCTTCTCGCTCTTATTTGCGTATGTTAGCCACCATATATGCTTAGTCGCTGCTGCAACCTCACCACTTTACCCCTTCCTTTACCTTTAAGCTTTGCTAGTCTTGATACCCATGGTAATGGGATTGCTGAGTCCTCGTGGCTCACAGATTACTACAACAATAGTTGCAGGTACAGGTTATGCGATGATCATGACGCGAGAGCGATGCTTGCTTGTCTTGAGTTCTTCTTCTGCTTCTTCTTCGATCAGGGGATAGGTTCCAGGTCGGCAGCCTGGGCTAGCAGGGTGGATGTCGTTTGAGTTTCTGTTTGTGTTTCATCCATAGTCGGATGATGCTCTTATGTATTGTGATGTTGTATTCGTGTGGCATTGTATGCCTCTTGTATGTATTCCTACCTATTATGTAATGTTAATGTAATGATATCCACCTTGCAAAAGCGTTTCAATATGCGGGTCTATCCTTGGTGGGACCTTCGGGTTCCTTTTGGATAGGGTCGCATATTGGGCGTGACAAGAGGTGGAAGGAAACTTGGGCCAAAAAGGCCCAAGTGGGATAGTGCCTCCCTTCCCTAAGGAAGGGAGCCGAATAGGAGTAGGGGAGGAGTCCTACTCCTCCTCCCCTTAGTTGGACGCCCAGTTCTCAAAAAAAAGTTGGACGCCCCGTCCCTTAAAACAAAGTTGGACGATAACCCACAAATATAGGGGATCGCAACAGTTTTCGAGGGTAGAGTATTCAACCCAAGTTTATTGATTCGACACAAGGGAAGCCAAAGAATATTCTCAAGTATTAGCAGCTGAGTTTTCAATTCAACCACACCTGAAAAACTTAATATCTGCAGCAGAGTATTTAGTAGCAAAGTAGTATGGAAGTAACGGTAACAGTAGCAGTTTTGTAGCAATCGTAACAGTAGCAACGAAAAAGTAACTTAACAAAGATCAATATGAAACGAGCTCGTAGGCAATGGACAAATGATGGATAATTATGTCAGATGACATTCATCATGCAACAGTTTTAACATAGGGTGACACAGAACTAGCTCCAGTTCATCAATATAATGTAGGCATGTATTCCAAATATATTCATACGTCCTTATGGAAAAGAACTTGCATGACATCTTTTGTCCTACCCTCCCGTGACAGCAGAGTCCTAATGGAAACTAAGGGATATTAAGGTCTCCTTTTAATAGAGTACCGGACCAAAGCATTAGCACTTAGTGAATACATGAACTCCTCAAACCACGGTCATCACCGGGAAGTGTCCCGACTATTGTCACTCTAGGGTTTGCCCGATCATAACACGTAGTAGGTGACTATAACTTGCAGGATAGGATCAAGAACACTCATATATTCATGAAAACATAATAGGTTCAGATCTTAAATCATGGCACTCACTACTAGAAAAAAGGCTATAGCTAATATGGACATTAATGGCGCACCATGTATGTGGTGCGCCACTGCTCAGTGGCGCACCATGTATAGGTACACCATTAGTGTCCATATCACTAGTGGCACACCACACCCACGGTGCGCCACTACTAACATTTTTTTAAACTATGCGCCATTACTAGTTTTAGCTAGTAATGGCGCACCACACACTCTGTGCGCCATTACTAACAATTTTTTTTACTTTTTTTTCAAAACTAGTAATGACGCACCTTGGGATAGTGCGCCATTACTAGTTAAAACTAGTAATGGCACACCACAATCACGGTGCACCACTACTAACATTTTTTTTTCAAAACTAGTAATGGCGCACCACATACCAGGTGCGCCATTAGTAATCAGGGTTACTAATGGCGCATTCTTAGGAGGTGCGTCATTGGTAACCTGAGAGCAACTAGATATTTTGGACAACCACCCACCACACTCACTTTCCCCACTTCATTCTCTCCACCTCCTCCTCCAAGCTTGTCTCGGCTGCCTCCTCCTCCTCACCTCATTTGGACCATAGATTCACCCAAATTAAGTGGTTAAATTTCCTTTTTTGATAGGTAAGTAAGGGGAAAACTTTCTTTATGTTCTAGATCTACTTTTTTTCTCCCTCCAACAACGTGCACATGCACTTTTTATGGCCTAGATCTACGTATGTTTGTGGTGTTGCATATGTTTGTGTTTGCTGGTACCGGTATTTGAAATATGATAGTTGCCAATATTTTGCCGGAATGTTGATTCATTTCCATTTCGGCGAGAATTTGGCACTATGCATTCTTTTTGGTCCTATTTTTAGGCAAAGTCATGCCAATTTTTTTTGGTTCTAAAATATCGTTTTGCTCTACCCCGCCGGGAAATAGACGAGCCGTTGAAAAATAGACAAGCTGTTGAAAAATTGGAAAGAGTGCCCACCGCCGGGAAAGAAGCGAAAGGCGTCAGAGCCGGGAAAGAAGCGAAAGGCGCCAGAGCCGCTGCTAAAGGTATGGAAAACGAGGTCTGTTTTCTGGGACTTGCCGTACTGGAAGATCCTCCGTGTGCCTCACAACCTTGATGTCATGCATATCACGAAGAACGTGTGCAAGAGTCTGCTTGGTACCGTGCTCAACATGCCAAAGAGGACCAAAGATGGGTCGAAAGCAAGGGCAGACTTGAAATCAATGGGCATTAGGGAGGAGCTTCACGCTAATGATGATGATGATGATGATGATGATGAGGCGAAGGACATGGAAAGTCGTCGCAAAGGCAAAAAGGCCAAGAAGATCGGAAGTGACTGCCCTCCCACGTGATTCACTCTAAGTCAGGAGGATATCAAGCAGTTTTTCACCTGCCTCGTAGGAGTAAAACTTTATTACGGATACGCGGGGAAGATAAGCAGATACCTAGACTCAGCGAAGCAGAAGTTCAGCGGGATGAAGTCTCACGACTGTCATGTGTTGATGACGCAGATACTTCCAGTTGTAATCTCTAGGATCATGGACGCGCACGTCCGTGAAACGCTATTTGGCCTATGCAATTTTTTTGACGTCATCTCTCGGAAGTCGGTTGGCGTGAGGCAACTCAGAAGGCTACAGGAAGAGATCATGGTGATACTATGCGAGCTTGAGATGTACTTCCCGCCCGCATTCTTCGATGTTATGGTGCATCTGCTGGTCCATATCATGGAGGATATCATCCAACTCAGGCCGACGTTCCTGCACAACATGATGCCGTTCGAAAGGATGAATAGTGTCATCAAAGGATACGTTCGCAACATGTCACGTCCAGAGGGAAGCATAGCCAAGGGCTTTCTGACCGAACAGTGCATCTCCTACTACACGAATTATCTAGGCATCGAGAACCCTGTTGGTCTGCCCGTCAACAGGCACCTCGGCAAGCTAGCTGGATGGGGTCACCGCGAGGGTCGCCGCGAAATGCATGTCGACTTCAAGGGTCGACTCGCTGACTTTGAAAGAGCAAACCTAGTCGCTCTACAACACATAGACGTGGTCGATCCTTGGATGGTAGAGCACAAAACCTTTATTGAGAAGACGTACAATGACCGAGGCCAACAAAGGACGGACGCAGATATAATCAAAGAGCACAACTCATGTTTCACGCGTTGGTTCAAGGAGAGCTTCTGCCGTACCCTTTACATGAGGATTCTTCCGTGGAAGAAAAACTCATATTTGCCTTGTCACAGGGCGCCGAGCACAACCTGATGACCTATGAGGCGTACGATATCAACGGCTATACATTCTACATCGAGGAAAAGGACATGAAGAGCGATGATTATCAGAACTCCGGGGTAACGATGGAATCCTACACCAGTAACGACAAGGACAGATACTACGGAAGGATCGAGGAGATCTGGGAGCTGAGCTACGCTGGAGAGAAGGTCCCGATGTTCCGTGTCAGATGGGCCAAGAGCGTCCTAAAAGAAGACCGGTATTTCACCACCATGGTTATACCCGAAGCCAAATCCAAGACCGTGGGCGCAAACGTCACCGCCAAAAATGAGCCATGGGTATTGGCTTCCCAAGTGGACCAATGCTTCTTCATTACTGACCCGTCAAAGCTCAGTCGTGTTGTCGTGAGGAGAGGCAAAAGGAAGATCATCGGAATGCATGGAGTCGCCAATGAGCAAGACTTTGACAAGTACGGCGACCCGAAGATGGAACATGACAACGACGATGGAGTACCATACACCACAAGAAGAAGCAGGACCACCCTACCTAAAGGATGCCCGTTCAAGAGAAGAACTCCATTTGCGAATAAGAAGGGCAAGAAGATTGTGAAAAGATAGCTAAGATCGATTGTATTTAAATTGTAGTCTTCATTTCTCGATTGTATTTCGACATATGGAAATGGCATTTCTTCTCTTCTAGTCCTCTATCCAGTAACCTGTTTTGTTCAAAATAGTGGGGATTAATGTTGTCTGTACTTACCTTCCTTTAATATTTTGTAACTTCTCCATCACCGGCCAAGTTGAAGTATCGACCACTTTCTTCTTGGATTTGGAATTTTTGTTCTTCTCCCTCTTGTTTTGATGCAAATCATCATTTACAGGCACCTTGGGCTTCTTTGTGTTTTCTTCTGGTATCTTAATTGTTTTTATTTATGTTTATTCTGATAAAAAAAATTAGTAATGGCGAATCAGGAGAAGGTGTGCCATTGTTATCAAGGTATTTATGGCGCACACCTAGGAGGTGCGTCATTGATATACCAATTTTTATTTATGTTTATTCCGGTATTTTATTTTTCAGTGTTCCTTTTCCTGCTTAAATTTGAACATTTTTCTAACTCACAAAAAGTATTGAATTTGTTAATATTTTTTGAACTTATGAATATTTTTAAATTTCATGGGCATTTTTTGAATTCATGAATATTTTTTCAAATTTGATGATATTTTTTCATATTCATAAATGTTTTATCAATTCACAAATGTTTTGCAACGCAGGTATTTGAAAATTAGTAATAACTACTTATATTGTAACATTTTAAAGTTTATGATCATTTTCTAAAAAATTATTACATGCAACTAAAAATTCAAAAAAAGTTAGTAATAACGTACCAAAGGAAGGTGCGCCATTGCTATCACAGTTTTTATGACGCACCCGTAGAAGGTGCGCCATTGATATACGTAATTTTATGGCACACCAGTGATAGGTGCGCCATTGCTAACCCTCCCCCCACTCCACTTGCTCCCCTCTCCCTCTGGACTCTCTCCCTCCCTCGCCAAATCCACCTCACCCCACACCTAACCGGATGACCCCCGCGGGAGCACGCCGCCGTCCGCCCGCGCCCGCTCCACCGCCGCCGCCCTGCCTCCTCGGGCCCCCTTCCCACTTGCCCCCTCGCGCTTCCCCTCGCCCTCTCCGCCTTCTCTTCTCCCCCAGATCCGCGTCGGCAACCCATGCGCGACGCGCCTGTCGCCGGCCACCTCGCACCGCCGTGGCAACCGTCGACCTCGTGCCACACCGACGTGCCCAAGCACTCCACCTCCCTCGACTACGTCTCCCCGGACAAGCCGCAGGACGCTGGACGCCCCCGCGACGCCTTCCCCACGATTGGCTTCCTCCTCGGCCCGGCGGACTCCGACGAGCTCTCCCCCGAGCCCGCTTTGCTCACCTACAGGTCACGGTGAGATCCTCTGTCGATCCCCTCCTTTTCCCCTTCGGTTCATCGCCGTTTGCCAAGGAGGCTGCTTTTTTTTCAGAATAGTTGATGAAAGCAATGAGGGGTTCATGTTAGGCACCATTAGGTGACAGATTTCGTCCTTGCTAGCGGGTATAATCATTATTTGTCACTATGGTGTTATCATTACTGTAGGGGAACAATAGTTTGACGAAATTTTGAACTGAATTCTGAATATTTGTGACAGTAGTGAAATGGTTTTGACGCAAGTGTGAATACTGAATATTGGCTGCAATTTTTTGTGCACTGAACATTTGTGTTCTGAATACTTGTGTACTGAACAGTTTTGATGCAAGTCTGAATATTTGTGTTCTGAATACTGCTAGTGTGTACTGAACATATGTCGATTTGAGCTTGTTCTTTCTGTGTACTATAATTAGCAAGTCTGAATACTGAATATTGGCTGCAATTTTCTACTAGTGAGCATAATAATTTAACAAGAAGTTAACAACACGCTACCCAGCAAAAAAAAATAAAAAAATGTTGTTAAAAAGTGGTAGTTCATCAAGACATCACTTTTTTCCATGCTTGTGTAGTTCTGTAGTTATCCCTAACTTGCAGTGTTCTTCTCTGTTTGGTATTTATCTTCTCTGAGCTCACTAGAAGTACTATTGGGAATTCAGGGAGATATTGCCGTACTCCTTCTCCCCACTTAAGAAATAAGCATAGCACTATATGCTGCTATTGACATGTGTGTGTTCTTCTGATGGCACCATGTCCACAACGGAAGTAGTTTACTTCTAAACAGAGTAGGATTTTCTCATATGTGTCAAGAATCACATTAATGTGAGTAAATATTGGTTCGGGGTCTGCATATCTTTGCTTATGGAGTCTAGCCTATAGCAATGAAAAATAAGGTAAGCATTCTCAGACGATCGATCTGTCTCTCTGCATAAATAACTTTGAGCAGTTCTCAAGTTCTGTTCAACCGTGATAGTCATTGGCATACTCAATGTACTCTCTGCACAGTAAAATACCTTTTGCTAGTTCCTCAGCTTTGGGTATTAATTGGTTTAACTTGTTTGATGCAATACAGTTAGTAGTATGGTGAACAGTTTCATTCAGTAGTAGAGCAGCTAAGCTATGGATGATTAGTATGAGTGTATGAGACTCTGAATTGTGTGGGCTTGTTAAGCTACATGGCTTCTCATCAGTAGCAATGCAACTACTGATTTGTATTTGAGCAGGTGGCCTCAGTAGTAGTAGTAAATTCAACTACTGCTTTGTATTTGATCTGAGTTAATTTCAATTGTGTAACCTATACCTGAAAATGTTCTGTCTTTTGGTAACCTATAGCAGAGTATGCAGAGTGAAATATGCATTTGGTGAATCATTTTGTTCTACCAGCTGTTATTACTGTACCAGGAAATTTACTATGCGCAGATTCTTCTGTGAGATCTTCTGAACTTGTGATCTTCTGAAATGACCCCTTTCTCCTGAAATGTTGATTAATTTCCGTTTCGGTTGAGAATGGGGCACTCCTAGGTCAAGAAAGTTAGCAAAGGTCATGCCCAATTTTCTTGACCTAGAAGGTGCCCGATTCTCAACCGAAACAAAAATTAATCAGCATGTATCTTGACATCAACCAACTTTCTGGACACATCCCTCGGCAACTAGGTTATCTTGAGAACTTAAAGGAGTTGTGGCTTTGCTACAACACACTAACAGGTTCCATCCCAAACAACATAGGCAATTTGACCAAACTCACAACCTTGTATCTTTGTAGCAACCAACTTTCTGGACACATCCCTCAAGAACTAGGTTACCTTGAGAACGTGGACTTGGACCTTAGCAACAACACACTAACAGGTTCCATCCCAAAACACCTAGGCAATATCACAAACATCTCTCAATTGTTCCTTGACAATAACCAACTTTTTGGCGACATTCCTCGAGAATTAGGTTATTTGGTCAAGTAAGAGATCTTGTTCCTTGACAATAACCAACTTTTTGACCAAATTTTTTCCTATTTAGAGCAAACATGGCCAACAATGATGAGGCCTGCGGTTCGGGCAAGCAATTCTGGGAGCTGTCCCAGGAGATGGAGGAAGAACCTCACCGCTATGAGGACGCCGTAGAAGACACCGATCCCGACTACACAACCCCTAGTGGCGTCGGGGATGACACCACTGATGGTGCCACCGAGGATGCCACCACTGATGATGGCAGCACACGCACAGATGGCAGCCAACTGAAGAGGCAACGCAAGGACCGGCGTCCGAACATGCTCGGCACCGTCAAGGAGGACTTTACTGAAGTGTCCTCCAGTGGGCATCCAACGGCGCCCAAAGAATTAGTCAGTGGGTACTCGGGACAACTCGGATGCATTCTCCAGAGCACCGTCTCGATCAACACCGAGAACCTAAGGCATCGTGACCGAGGGAATTTGCGCAACCTCCTCTTCACGAAGCTGCACGAACGATACAAGTTAACACATGCCTCTCAGGGAATAAAGTGAACAGTGCCGCCCTCACGAAGATGAGCACGACCCTGGCTACTTGGAGAGCCGCGGTGAAGAGAAGGATTCTAAGAGGTGATAGTTATGAGAAGATCAAAGAGACAAATCCTTCGATCAGCGAAGCTGACTACCGCGAGTTCAATATCAAGTGCGAGAGCAACGCATCCGCAGAATCAAGTTAGTGGGGGAAAGATATGCGAGACTTGAACTTAGGGGTCCACAAACTCGATCCCGGCGGTTACAGAGTGGTGGAACCTATATGGGACAAGGAGGACAAGGAGCATGCCGAGCAAGGCCTACCGCCCCTCTTCGATAAATACCGTGACAAGCAGACCAGGAACTATGTCAGGGCCCGTTACAAGGTGGACCCAGTAACAAAGGAGCTTACCACAGATCTGAAGACCAAGGCGCTTGAGCTTGTTCTGGTAAGGAATAGACCCCCGCGTAATTAGCTCCATATGGTTGCATTCTAATTAATCAAGCCAAATTTCTAAATGGTTCACGTTCCTTTCGTAGGACACTGAAAGCAGTAGCGTGGGTTCGTCTTAGAGCTCCCCTTGGGACACCACTTTAAATAGGGCATTGAACGTAATGAAACACAAGGATAAGTTTAGTAAGCAGTCGTCAGCTGGTCGTGTGGCTGGCAAAGGCTTGTCCACGAAATGGTCGGAATACTATAACGCTGGGCGAAAGGAGAGAAAGAACAGCTCGGAAAGCCAGGAGCGCAAGGTTCAAGAACTCAAGGCACAAGTGGCGCGGATTCCAGAGATAGTCGAAGAGCAAGTGCGAGACCAACTGGGAGCAACGATCCCCGCCATTGTGCCTATCGTGATTGAGGGGCTCCAGGCGTGGATTGCGGGCGGCCAACAGGGGCCGCCCTCGATTCCCAGCTTCATGGGCAGCAACTCACACAACGCGCCGGCGGCACTATTGGTGTCTCCGGCGGAGGCGGTATTGATGTCTCCGGCGCTGGCGCCAGCATTGGAGCTTAATGCACCCGGGTGTGGGAAGAATACGCCGGCCGGCACCTCGGCAGCAAGTGGCCCCTCCGTCACTTGCATGCCCGCCGTTGGCGGTGCCTCGACATTAGCCGAGCTCGATGCCATCACGGTAACTAAACCTCTCGGCCGATGACTTCATCTCCTTGCCTTTGACTGGGCATCCTTGACGCCCTACATGTTTTCGCAGGGCACCGCCAAAGTTCCATGCACTCTCCTGCACTTTGTGGGCAGCAAGTTGATCGATGTCACCAAGGCTAGAATCGTTCAACCAGGCAACCGCGTGTTCCACGGTAATCCGATGCCACCCACCGTGTATAAGGTTCAACTTGTACGGGTGCTGCGGGGCTGCGACGACTTGTTACCTCCGTTTCGACCCCATGGGGCCGACGAAGATGATGTGATAACCCTCAGCGCCTGCTTAAGCTGGCCCCTTGGCCGAAGAGCCAGATTCGTTTGGGGGTGGGGGACACCACCCCACAGACAACACCGCCAGTCGTGCCGGCGCCAAGCTATGGCAAGACCGCTGCAATGCTACCGATGTCAGCTGATCGGGACATGCATATATGGCACAGGATCCGGACAACGACGACGGTACATTTTCCAACGTCGATAAGTACTTCAACAAACATGGGTACAGTGACGAATTCTTGGGGCCTCCTTCTCAAGAACCCAACCCTGCAAAAGATGATCGCGATCTAGCTGGTACCACGGAGAAACCCAATTGCAACAGGCGTCGTCTGGCGTTCAGTTCTCAGGAGACGCCTCCAGCTGCCGCCTTCACCGAGCCTCAGATAGCCGAGGTGCAAAATATTATCAGCCCCCCAACACACTCAAGAAGGCGGTCTCTGAGCAGAACTCAATCCCATTAGAGTAGAAGAAGCAGAAGGGACGGAAAAGAAAGAATGACAAGGGTGCGAGCCATTCGACACCGAGTACGGTCCGTGCTCAGGACGGGCCACCTTCACCTAAGGATATCTCGAGGAGGGTGCATGTGGCGGGTAGGCCGATGCTACCGACTAGTCTGCTCAATGCTGCAACCGGTGCTATGCAGAGTCTGCATGACAGTGTTCTTTCTTTGGAGAAGCGGCGTCTCTTCGAGAATAATGTGGCATACCCGGTTTTCATGGCCAAGGTATCAGAGGGCAAGGCTTTGTCGATAGCACCATCGGGGGTATGATCGCCCTGCGGTTTGATGACATCTTCGCTATGTTTAACCTTCATCCGCTGCATTATACCTTCATTCGGCTATTTTCGCTCAGTATGGAGATGCGGATCATTAGAGACAAGACCCTGGACATCGTGATAGTCGACCCCTTCTACATGCGTGCCAAGATCTTGGGCAGCACTAAGGACCGGCAAGTCGCGAGTTCATACCTCGAAGGCGTCATTCTGGCGAACCCAGATAAGGATAACTTCCTCGTGCCTTACTTTCCCGAGTAAGTCATCCCCTCACCGCCCCGTAACATCTGATTTCTTAGATTTCGATCGTTCTTTTTTTTCTAACATTCCGTGTTTTGTGCAGTGACACACATTGCACACTCATCCTCTTAAGCCTGAAATATTCCATGGCCACGTATTTCGACTCAGACCGTCAGTCGAAGAAAGACTACACAAATATCAAGACAGTTCTTGATGATGCTCTCCCCGGCTACGCTAAATCTGGAGGCACCTTCAGGAGGCCAATTTGTAGGTATGACAACCATGTTTTCACCCATGTAACGACGTTCCACTGCGTCAAGCAGCCGCCTGGCGGTCAGAAGGATGCCTACTACGCCCTCCATCACATGCGGGCGATCGTACGGGACCATAATCACCGCTGCTACCAACTAATCTCAAAGATTGGGCTGCACGCTTGTCGGCAATCCAGGATGTGGACATCAGACAAGAATTCTTTCGCATCCAGTCGGAGTTTGCGTAAATCATCCATCAAGATGTCCTTCGTACCTCGGGGTAGTTCTACCTTAGATATCAACCATCCAATAGTGAAATAGAAACAACGCTACAAATGCAGGCTGACAACAACCGCGATTTCATGACCATCACGATAGACGATGGCTTCATCCACGCTCCGGTCCCTGAGTCGAGTCGAAAGTAATGATGCTATGTAGTTCTGAAATATCGATTAGCTCATGTTGTAATTAAACTTTAATGAACTTGTATGTCTCTTTAGTTTGGACAGTCGTTCAACTTATATGTAATCGATGCTATTTATTAGTAGGACCATGAATCGTGCTATTAATGTCTTCCTTTTCTCTTCCGATCCTTTTGTTGCATACTTATATATTGCTTATGTATTGTCTTTGAATTGCTACTAAGGTTTTGTCTGTCTAGTGCATAGAGATGCCGTCGTATGTCGTGTACAAGGGTAAGGTTCCCGGAGTCTACGACGACTGGGAGGAGTGTTGGAGACAGGTTCACCGTTTCAGCGGTAACAGTTACAAAGGGTACACCACTAGGGTAAGCTAGATACGCGCGCTATCTAGCGGGAGAGAGAGGAGGGAGCGTTGGAGGAACCTGATGAAGACCAGTTTCATCGCGATGATGCTCATCGTGACCGCAACTCTCTTCTATGTGATGGTAGTTTAGATTATCGATATCGACTTGTAATGTGAAGACAAACTCGCTACTCGCGGTCTCGAGACTTGTAATGTTCTAACTTTGTTCGGTATTTTGAATTCGGAGACTAATATGATGAATTGTATTCGAAGACTAATCTTCTATTGTATTCGATAAATCTGCTGTTTATATGTTGTGCTGTTTATATTATGTGCTGTAATGTATTTTGTAACCTGTGCAAATATCAGAAAAGAAAAAAAATCCTAATATTCATAGTAGTGGCGCACCATATTGCACTTTAGTGGCACACTGAAATAAACACACCAGTGGCACATTATCTAAAAGTGCGCCATTAGTAACCCAGAGCACAAGGTAAATATGCCCCCCTGGGAGGCATAGTAATGGCGCACTATTGGACATAGTAATGGCGCACTAAGTGGGGCGCCACTATTATCTGGGATACTAGTGGCGCACCAGAGGCACGCCATTACTATTTGTTACTAGTGGCGTGTTAATAGTGGCGCACCTGTAGTGTGCCATTAATTGCAAAAACAGGTGCGCCACTAACAGCCCTTTTTCTTGTAGTGACTCGGGCCCTAGTGACAAGTATTAAGCATGGCAAAGTCATAGCAATATCAATCTTAGAACATAATGGATACTAGGGATCAAACCCTAACAAAACTAACTTGATTACATGGTAAATCTCATCCAACCCATCACCGTCCAACAAGCCTACGAAGGAATTACTCACACACGGCGGTGAGCATCATGAAATTGGTGATGGAGGATGGTTGATGATGACGATGGCGATGGGTTCCCCTCTCCGAAGCCCCGAACGGACTCCAGATCAGCCCTCCCGAGGAAGAACAGGGCTTGGCGGCGGCTCCGTATCGTAAAACACGATGAATCCTTCTCTCTAATTTTTTCTCCCCGAACATGAATATATGGAGTTGGAGTTGAGGTCGGTGGAGCTCCAGGGGGCCCATGAGGCAGGGGGCACGCCCAGGGGGGCAGGGCGCGCCCCCCACCCTCGTGGCCAGGGTGTGGGCCCCCTTCAGTTGATTCTCTCGCCAATAATTTTTATTAATTCCAAAAAGTGACTCCGTGAAGTTTTAGATCATTCTGAGAACTTTTATTTCTACACAAAAATAACACCATGGCAATTCTGCTGAAAACAATGTCAGTCCGGGTTAGTTCCATTCAAATCATGCAAATCAGAGTCTAAAACAAGGGCAAAATAGTTTGGAAAAGTAGATACATAAGAGACGTATCAACTCCCCCAAGCTTAACCCATTCCTTGTCCTCAAGCAATTCAGTTGACAAACTGAAAGTGATAAAGAAAAACTTTGACAAACTCTGTTTGATCTTGTTGTTGCAAATATTTAAAGCCAACATTCAAGTTTTCAGCAAAAATTATGAACTAACTATATTCACAATAACATTTAGGTCACACATTTACTCATATCAATGGCATAATCAACTAGCGAGTAATAATAATAAATCTCGGATGACAACACTTTCTGAAAACAATCATGATATGATATAACAAGATGGTATCTCGCTTGCCCTTTCTGAGACCGCAAAACATAAATGCAGAGCACCCCTGAAGATTAAGGACTGACTAGACATTGTATTCATGGTAAAAGAGATCCAATCACAGTCATACTCAATATCAATTAATAACAATGCATACAAATGAAAGTGGTGCTCTCTAACTGATGCCTTTTCTAAGAGGATGACGACTCAACATAAAAGTAAATAGATAGGCCCTTCGCAGAGGGAAGCAGGGATTTGCAAAGGTGCCAGAGCTCGAGTTTTGAAATAGAGATAAATAATATTTTGAGCGGTATACTTTCATTGTCAACATAACAACCAAGAGATCTCTATATCTTCCATGCTACATACACTATAGGCGGTTCCCAAATAGAATGGTAAACTTTTATACTCCCCCACCACCAACAAGAACATTCCACGGTTGGTCCGCAACAACGGGTACCGTCTAACTAACAACAATCCTGGTGGAGTTTTGTTTGCAATTATTTTGATTTGATTTGAGCATGGGACTAGGCATCCCGGTTACCGGCCATTTTCTCGTGAATGATGAGCGGAGTCCACTCATCATGAGAATAACCCACCTAGCATGAAAGATATAGACAACCCTAGTTGATACATGAGCTATTCGAGCATAGAAACATAATTTCATTTGAAGGTTTAGAGTTTGGCACATACAAATTTACTTGGAACGACAGGTAAATACCGCATATAGGTAGGTATGGTGGACTCATATGGAACAACTTTGGGGTTTATGGAAGTGGATGCACAAGCAGTATTCCCACTTAGTACAGGTGAAGGCTAGAAAGAGACTGGGAAGCGACCAACTAGAGAGCGACACAGTCATAAACATGCATTAGGTTAACCAACAATGTGTGCAAGCATGAGTAGGATATAAATCACCATGAACATCAATATCGTGTAGGCTATGTTGATTTTGTTTCAAATACATGCGTGAACATGTGCCAAGTCAAGCCACTCGAATCATTCAAAGGAGCATACCATCCTATCATACTACATCACAACCATTTTAATAGCATGTTGGCACGTAAGGTAAAACATTGTAAACTCCTAGCCAATTAAGCATGGCATGAGTAACTATAATCTCTAATTGTCATTGCAAACATGTTTCATTCATAATAGACTGAATCAGGAACGATGAACTAATCATATTTACAAAAACAAGATAGGTCAAGTTCATACCAACTTTTCCTCATCTCAATCATTTCATCATATATCATCATTATTGCCTTTCACTTGCACGACCGAACGGTGTGGCTAATAATAATAGTGCACGTGCATTGGACTAAGATGGAATCTGCAAACATTTAATCAAAGGAGAAGACAAGGTAATATGGGCTCTTTGTTAGATCAACAATCATGCATACGAGAGCCACTCATCATTTTCATCGTGGTCTTCTCCTCTCGACCCCAAAGAAAATAAAAGAATTTCAAAGAAACACACTGAAATGTTTTTGGAGTTTTTGTTTTTCTGAGGAAAGTAAAACAAGAACGAGAAAAACTATTTATACGGTAAAGCTCCCAACAAGCAAAAGAAGAACGAGAAATATTTTTGGGTTTTCTTGTTTAATTACTACCACTACAAGCATGGAATGTAAACTACCTAAAAGCTACAACTAATTTGATTTTGTTTTTCTTGAAGTTTTTCAAACACATAAGAAGAAAGCAGGAAAAGAAAATAAACTAGCATGGATAGTACAATGAAAAAGTATGAACACCAACAACTAGAATGAGTGTGTGAACATGAATGTAATGTCGGTGAGAAATATGTACTACCCCAAGCTTAGGCTTTTGGCCTAAGTTGGTCTACGCCCATGGATCAAAGTGATCCTCTCCGGTGTACCGAGGAGGTTCCTCGGGGTTCCACTGGTTAGCGAGCTCCTGTGGATCCCACTGATAAATCGACTCCTAATATGATTAGGAGATTGCTCTCGCTCAGGCTCTAGGGATCGTGTTTGCTCCCAATATGCATAAATGTCGTCGGGCATGATAAGGTATGTGCTTGAATAAATATTAAACAAAGAAGGTGCAGGCAGGGTAATAATCTGACAAGTATCTTCACTGAATACTAGGTTATAAATAAGTCTCTTCTCCTTATCATCGCAAAGAAAATCATGTGCTACCATACTTTTATAGTCTAAGAAAACAGTGGGCAGCACCTTTTCTTCTTTCTCATAGAGTCTAATAGGTATCTCAAAATATTTAGCAAGACGCGAAGCAAAGATACCTCCAAAAATGGGGCCCTTTGTACAGTTTAGACTCAATCGTTTAGCAACCATAGTGTCGAAACTGAAAGTTCTATCACGAAGTAAATCATGGCGCAAAATGGCAAGGTCAGGAGCACTGAGGCCCCCACTGTTCCCGCGACCAATTAAACATCTACTAGCAAATATTACATAGTAACATAGAACAGGGAAAATATGTATACTAGTAGTTCTTTCATCTGACACTTTTCTCCTTTCCCCTACAGTAATTTCATTAATAAAATCTCCCACATCACTTGGATGTGGTTCCTCAACGCTGCCCTCAAAAGGGAACTTGCAAACCTCACAAAAATCATAGAGTGACATCTCCTTAAACTCATCATATAAATAAAAAGCTACCAAAGGTGGTGATCTCCTAGCATGGAAATGAAAATTTTGCGCGAAAATATTAGTGAGTAGGAGGTGCTGATCACACTTATCGTGGATGAATTCGGTGATGCCCGCATTCTTAGCCAAGTAATAAAAGTCTTCATAAATTCCAGCAGCCTTTAAGAATGCATCACAAGGCCATTCACACGGCCGAACCTCCGCGGTACGAGGAAGGTTGTACTTGGGCTTTTCATTCTCTTCATTCTCCTTCTCCTTTGAACCCCAGCTTGAGGAGCCTCTCAACAATCTCCTCAACATTTTCTTCCTCCGAAAATTTCTGAAATTTTTAGTGACTCAAAATAAAAGTGAACCAAACTCAACAAGATTGATAGCAACTATTCCCACAAGTGCCTAGAGACTATATCATGCATTAAAACTACTTTGGACCATATAAATTTGACATGCAAGCTCGAGAACAGGGTCACCTCAGTAGAAAAAAATTGCAATAATAAAGCACTAGAACAAAACTAATTGGACCATTGGAGGAGTCACATACCGAGGAACAATCCCCCAAAGCAGTTTTGTGAATGGAGCTGTTAGAGTTGTGTCGAATATAGTGTACAAGGTAGGTTACAGTTGGGCTTGTAGTAGTATTGTGTTTAGATAGGATATGGAGTCGTGTCCTAGTAGGACACTTGTATCCTAGGCCTCTCATATATAGTTGGGCTAGACACACGATGTAACCTATGCCAACATAATAGCACCAGAACGCAGGGGAAGCCGACGGCATGTGCCTGTGTCCAGGGCGACCGGGTGCGGTATTGTAGCGGTGTCATGGGGAGGAGCACCCATAGTCAAGCCCCGGGGATGTAGCCATATTGGTGAAGCTCGTTAACAAATCTCAGTGTCGTGCTCGGTTGATTGCTTGGTCCTCGGATGATTGATGGTATGCCTCAGATTTATTCTAACAACTGGTATCATGAGCTAGGTTGTCCGAAGGTCGTTGATGGTTGTTCTAGAGGAAGTACTAAGTTTGAGATGCAGCCTTGGCTACGACGTGGTTCTCAGTGAGATCGGGAAAAGCAATCGGTGAAGCAGCGGGGCGTAAAGCAAGCAAAGCTAGCGGTGATTTATTTCGAGCCTCGACGAGACGCAAGCGGAATCAGAGGCGTCAGGGGAGTCTTGCGGTGGTCGATCGATGGATTGATCGGGCGAGCGTACTCAAGGCGTGCGCTAAGATCGCTGGCGGGGTAGGGCCGAGCAAGCCCCAAGTGGGGCTACAGCCCGTGCGAGGCCGAGGCAAGGATGAGGCCTGACGAGGGCCCAGGTGGAACCGGCAGGAGGAGTCCATGGATCATGGTTGGGTGAAACTCGCAGGTGCAGCACCTGGCATGCAGAGACCAAAAGCTAGTGAGATTTGTTTAAGAAAAAAGGATCAACACAAGGGCTAGCCAGGACGTGATATGCTATCAAGAAAGAAAAAAATAAGTCCTAAAGCTACATACGTGTGATGAATCAGGAGTTTGAGCTAGCTTAGCTTTGTTGATCTGTGGCATGTTCACACAGTAAGGCTACGGAGGACTTTGCTTTGGTTTCTTTGTCGGTACACGTGTGTGTATGGATGGCGAAGTTCACGGTGACGGCTTGAGTCTGGAATGTGTTTGCAGCCGAACAAATTCGGCTGGGTCGGACTGGTCAGTCTGACGGATCGACGCAAGTCGGTTGATACAGAAGACGGTGGTGGGATCGGTGACAACAACATAGGAGCGTGATGCTGATGGTGACCGACTTCTGAGGTGTGGAAACACGTGGCGCAGGCCCCGAGGGCTTGTGTGGCTTCGACAAGACTATAGCACGGGGTTGATTCAAGACGGTCCACATGAGAGCTTGGAGTCGACGAGGCGCGGGGTGACAAGTACAATCACCATGGAGTCATGTTGAAGGTGGAGCTGGATTGAGGGGCTACGATGTAAGGATCCAGGGAATCGAAGCCTATTCAGCAAGGGGGAAAAGCGAGTGACACGTAGTTCAGATTGGAGCCCAGTGGTATGATGGAAGCGTGAAACTTGTCATCGGTCGATGATGATCGATGGTACTCTGTAGTGGAGGTTGAGTGGTGTGGGTTCGCGGCCCTTGAGACTCGACCAGGACAGCGGAGGCTCGATGCATTAATAGCGGCAAGGCATGCGGTATGCACGGGACATGGAGACGGGCCAGGGCTCTGGTGGTCATACATGTGGTGAGACAACTGCGAATTTGACTCGGGATGACTACAAGCAACGGTGAAATTCCTTCAAGTTTCAGACAGGCGATCAAGAAAGGAGCAGTGATGTTGAGTTCAGGTAACTCTTATATGTGACACCCAATATGTGAGTTGTTCACTTCCACGCAGGTCAGTGATCAGTATGTGATGGCATTGGACTGATACTCTGGAAGTTGGGAGCACAAACTAGAGTAATGAAGGAACTTAATTTTGCTCAAGTGTTGACTATGGTCAAGAAAAGAAGGGACTACAAGTTGCAGGTGGAGTCATATGGAGTCTTTGGAGTAGCAGCGGTACTCATGGGATAAGCTCAAGTCTAGTGTACATGGAAGTTTGACGCATAGACAAATTCAAGGTGGTGGAGAATATTCATCAAGGTGGAGTTTGTTAGAGTTGTGTCGAAAATAGTGTACAAGGTAGGTTACAGTTGGACTTGTAGTAGTATTGTGTTTAGATAGGATATGGAGTCGTGTCCTAGTAGGACACTTGTATCCTAGGCCTCTCATATGTAGAGGGGCTAGACACACGATGTAACCTATGCCAACATAATAGCACCAGAACGCAGGGGAAGCCGGCGGCATGTGCCGGTGTCCAGGGCGACCGGGTGCGGTATTGTAGCGGTGTCATGGGGAGGAGCTCCCATAGTCAAGCCCCGGGGATGTAGCCATATCGGTGAACCTCGTTAACAAATCTTGGTGTCGTGCTCGGTTGATTGCTTGGTCCTCGGATGATCGACGGTATGCCTTGGATTTATTCTAACAGGAGCTTTGAGCAAGGAGATCGAAAATGGCAGCAAAATGAGCAAGAACATGAGTTTGAGCTACGGGGTGATTTTTTGTGGAGGAAGACGAAGTGTGTGGGTGCTGGAATAAGTGGAGGGGGGCACTTGGGGCCCACGAGGCAGGGGGCGCGCCCAGGGGGTAGGGTGCACCCTCCACTCTCGTGGCTAGATGGTGTGGCCCCCTGGTGTGTTCTGAGTGCTAGAAATTCTCAAATATTCTATAAAAAATCATACTAAATTTTCAGGGCATTTGGAGGATTTGATTTTCGGAGTATTTTTTATTGCAAGGATAATTCAGAAAACAGACAAAAAATACAAATTTTGCTTTATTTAAACTAAATAGCAGAAAGTAAAAGGAGGTTACAAAAATTTGTGCCTTGTAACTTCATCCATCTCATGCTCATCAAAATGAATCCACTAACAAGGTTGATCAAGTCTTGTTAACAAACCTCTTTCGAATAACATGAAACCGGAGAATGTTTGAATAACACTAAGTTACCTCAATGGGGATATGCATGTCCCCAACAATAATAATATCATATTTCTTTTTGACAGTAGGAAGAGGGAATTCAAAACCTCCAATAGTAATAGTTGAAATATTTCCAATAGAATTGATACTATGAACTTGAGGTTGTTTCTTCGGAAAGTGTACTGTATGCTCATTACCATTAACATGAAAAGTGACATTGCCTTTGTTGCAATCAATAACATCCCCTGCAGTATTAAGAAAGGGTCTACCAAGGATGATCGACATACTGTCGTCCTCGGGAATATCAAGAATAACAAAGTCTGTTAAAATAGTAATGTTTGCAACCACAACACGCACATCCTCACAAATACCGATGGGTATAGCAGTTGATTTATCAGCTATTTGCAAAGAGATTTAAGTAGGTGTCAACTTATTCAAGTCAAGTTTACGATACAAAGAGAAAGGCATAACACTAACACCGGCTCCGAGATCACATAAAGTAGTTTTAACATAGTTTCTTTTAATGGAGCATGGTATAGTTGGTACTCCTGGATCTCGTAGTTTCTTTGGTATTCCACCCTTAAAAGTATAATTAGCAAGCATGGTGGAAATTTTGGCTTCCGGTATCTTTCTTTTATTTGTAACAATATCTTTCATATACTTAGCATAAGGATGCATTTTAAGCATATCAGTCAAACGCACACGCAAAAAGATAGGTCTAATCATTTCAGCAAAGCGCTCAAAATCCTCATCATCCTTTTTCTTGGATGGCTTAGGAGGAAAAGGCATGGGTTTCTGAACCCATGGTTCTCTTTATTTACCGTGCTTCCTAGCAAAAAAGTCTCTTGTATCATAACATTGATTCTTTGATTATGGGTTATTAAGATCAACAGCAGGTTCAATCTCTACATCACCATCATTACTAGGTTGAGCATCAACATGAACATCATCATTAACATTATCACTAGGTTCATGTTCATCACCAGATTGTGTTTCAGCATTAGAAATAGAAATATCATTGGGATTCTCTGGTGTGTCAACAACAGGTTCACTAGAAGCATGCAAAGTCCTGTCATTATTCTTTTTCTTTTTATTAACGGGACTAGGTGCATCAGTATTAACTCTATGAGAATCTTGCTCAATTCTCTTAGGATGACCCTCAGGATACAAAGGTTCCTGAGTCATTTTGCCACCTCTAGTCATAACTCTAACAACATTATCATTGTTCTTATTATTTAACTCATTGAGAAAATCATCTTGTGCCTTAAGGACTTGTTCTACTTGAGTCGTAACCATGCAAGCATGTTTACTAATAAGCTTAAGATCACTTTTAACTCTAGACATATAATCACTCAAGTGTTCAACCATATAAGCATTACGTTTCAATTGTCTACCAACATAAGCATTGAAGTTTTCTTGTTTAACAATAAAATTATCAAACTCATCCAAGCATTGACTAGCAGACTTATTATATGGGATATCACCCTTATAAAATCTATAGAGAGAATTTACCTTTACTACCTGTGTCAGGTTATCAATACCATGTATTTCTTCAATAGGCGGTAAATTCTTAACATCTTCAGCTTTAATACCTTTTCCTTTCATAGATTTCTTTGCCTCTTGCATATCTTCAGGACTGAGAAATAGAATACCCCTTTTCTTCGGAGTTGGCTTAGGAGTTGGTTCAGGAAGTGTCCAATCATTATCATTACTCAATATATTATTCAATAGCAATTCAGCTTGCTCAACAGTTCTTTCCCTGAAAACACAACCAGCACAACTATCCAGGTGGTCTCTGGAAGCATCGGTTAGTCCATTATAAAAGATATCAAGTGTTTCATTTCCCTTGAGAGGATGATCAGGCAAAGCATTAAGTAATTGGAGAAGCCTCCCCCAAGCTTGTGGGAGACTCTCTTATTCAATTTGCATAAAATTAAATATTTCATGCAAGGCAGCATGTTTCTTATGAGCAGGGAATTTTTTTGCAGAGAAGTAATAAATCATATCCCGGGGACTACACACACAACCAGGAACAAGAAAATTAAACCATATTTTAGCATCACCCTTTAATGAAAAAGGAAACAATTTAAGAATATAGTAATAGCAAAAAATTTCCTCATGAGTAAATAGGGTGGCGATATCATTCAATTTAGTAAGATGTCCCACAACAGTTTCAGATTCATAACCATAGAAAGGATCAGATTCAACCAAAGTAATTAACTCAGGACCGATAGAGAAATCATAATCCTTATCAGTAACACAGATAGGTGAAGTAGCAAATGCAGGATCATATTTCATTCTAGCATTCAAAGACTTTTCTTTCAGCTTAGCTAACAATTTCTTAAGATCATATCTATCATTGCAAGGAAAGAAGTCTCTAGCAGTTTCTTCATCCATAACATAACCCTCAGGTACAACAGGCGATTCATATCTAGGGGGAGAATCTTCATCATCACTTTCATTAATATCATCAGTTTCAGTAATTTCATTCTCTCTAACCCTAGCAAGTTGTTCATCAAGAAATTCACCTAATGGCACATTATTATCAAGCAGAGAAGTAGTATCATCATAGGCATCATGCATAAAAGAAGTGGCATCATCAATAACATGTGACATATCAGAATCAATAGTAGGTGGAGGTGTCGCAAGTTTGCTCAAAACAGAAGGTGAATCAAGTGCAGAGCTAGATGGCAGTTCCTTACCTCCCCTCATAGTTGAGGGATAGATCTTGGTTTTTTTGTCTTTCAGATTTCTCATAGTGATCAACATATATAAATCCCAAGTGACTCAGAGAATAGAGCTATACTCCCCAGCAACAGCGCCAGAAAAAGGTCTTGATAACCCACAAGTATAGGGGATCACAACAATTTTCGAGTGGAGAGTATTCAACCCAAATTTATTGATTCGGCACAAGGGGAGCAAAGAATATTCTCAAGTATTAGCAGCTGAGTTTTCAATTCAACCACACCTGAAATACATAATATCTATAGTAGAGTATTTAGTAGCAAAGTAGTACGGAAGTAACGGTAATGGTAGCAAAAGTAACGGTAGCAGTTTTGTAGCAATCATAACAGTGGCAACGGAAAACTAACTTAGCAAAGATCAATATGAAACGAGCTCGTAGGCAATGGATCAATGATGGATAATTATGTCGGATGAGATTCATCATGCAACAGTTATAACATATGGTGACACAGAACTAGCTCCAGTTCATCAATATAATGTAGGCACGTATTCCAAATATAGTCATACGTGCTTATGGAAAAGAACTTACATGCCATATTTTGTCCTACCCTCCCGTGGCAGCGGGGTGCTAATGAAAACTAAGGGATATTAAGGCCTCCTTTTAATAGAGTACCGGACCAAAGCATTAGCACTTAGTGAATACATGAACTCCTCAAACTATGGTCATCATCGGGAAGTGTCCCGACTATTGTCACTCTGGGGTTTGCCGGATCATAACACGTAGTAGGTGATTATAACTTGCAAGATAGGATCAAGAACACTCATATATTCATGAAAACATAATAGGTTTAGATCTTAAATCATGACACTCAGGCCCTAGTGACAAGCATTAAGCATGGCAAAAGTCATAGCAACATCAATCTTAGAACATAATTGTTACTAGGAATCAAACCCTAACAAAACTAACTCGATTACATGGTAAATCTCATCCAACCCATCATCATCCAGCAAGCCTACGATGGAATTACTCATGCACGGCAGTGAGCATCATGAAATTGGTGATGGAGGATGGTTGATGATGACGATGGCGATGGATTCCCCTCTCCGGAGCCCCGAGCGGACTCCAGATTAGCCCCCCCCCAAGGAAGAACAGGGCTTGGCGGCGGCTTTGTATCGTAAAACGCGATGAATCCTTCTCTCTATTTTTTTCTCCCTGAACATGAATATATGGAGTTGGAGGTGAGGTCGGTGGAGCTCCAGGGGGCCCACGAGGCAGGGGGCGCGCCCAGGGGGTAGGGCGCGCCCCCACCCTCATGGTGAGGGTGTGGGCCCTCTTTAACTGATTCATTCGCTAGTATTTTTTATTAATTCCTAAAAGTGACTCCTTGAACTTTCAGGTCATTCTGAGAACTTTTATTTCTACACAAAAATAACACCATGGCAATTCTGCTGAAAACAGTGTCAGTCCGGGTTAGTTCCATTCAAATCATGCAAATTAGAGTCCAAAACAAGGGCAAAAGAGTTTGGAAAAGGAGATACGTTGGAGACATATCATTGGATGCCCCAAGGCGGGTTTCCCTCCTTGGTGGCGGCCCTCCTGAAAGTGCAACTATCCCTAGGTGGTTTTGGTAATTCATAACAACATATAGCTCATTGAGCTAATGCTATTCCAAGACTATTGTTTCAGGAAAGCTCAATGAATGGCATGGCATGGATGATGAAAGTGGATCCCTCAAAATACTAAGGACAAAGGATTGGCTCAAGCTCAAAAGCTCAAGACTCTTCATTTTACATTTTAGTGATCCAAGATCACATTGAGTCTATAGGAAAAGCCAATACTATCAAGAAGGGATGAGGTGTTGCTTAATGAGCCTCTTGCTTCATGTGCTTAGTGATATGCTCCAAAACCCTCAACTACTTTCCCACATCCACAAATGACCTAAACCTAAAGTCAAAATCGGTCACACCGATTTTTTCTATCCGGCGCCACCGATTCCAAAAGTCATAGCAACTGCCACAAACCCTAAGCAAATCGGTCTTACCGATAGGGATTTCGGTCTCACCGAGATGGGGTTGCAATCTCTCTGTTTCCCTTCGTAACATTTCGGTCTAACCGAAGTGAGCGATCGGTCCCACCGAGATTGCAATGTAAACTCTCTGTTTCCTTTTTGTAACATTTCGGTCTCACCGAGAAGAGCAAATCGGTCCCACCGAGTTTACCTGACCAACTCTCTGGAAAGCTTATTACCAAATCGGTCTCACCGAGTTTGTGTAATCGGTCTCACCGAGATTACGTTATGACCTAACCCTAACCGAATCGGCCTCACCGAGATGCATGTCAGTCCCACCAAAAATCACTAACGGTCACTAGGTTTACTAAATCGGTCCGACCGAGTTTAACGATTCAGTCCCACCGAGTTTGGTAAATTGTGTGTAACGGTTAGATTTTGTTTCGAGGCTATATATACCCCTCCACCTCCTCTTCATTCATGGAGAGAGCCATCAGACTAAACCTACACTTCCAACTTACCATTTCTGAGAGAGAACCACCTACTCATGTGTTGAGGCCAAGATATTCCATTCCTACCATATGAATCTTGATCTCTAGCCTTCCCCAAGTTGCTTTCCACTCAAACCCTCTTTCCACCAGATCCAAATCCTATGAGAGAGAGTTGAGTGTTGGGGAGACTATCATTTGAAGCACAAGAGCAAGGAGTTCATCATCAACGCACCATTTGTTACTTCTTGGAGAGTGGTGTCTCCTAGATTGGCTAGGTGTCACTTGGGAGCCTCTGACAAGATTGTGGAGTTGAACCAAGGAGTTTGTAAGGGCAAGGAGATCGCCTACTTCGTGAAGATCTACCGCTAGTGAGGCAAGTCCTTCGTGGGCGACGGCCATGGTGGGATAGACAAGGTTGCTTCTTCGTGGACCCTTCATGGGTGGAGCCCTCCGTGGACTCGCGTAGCCGTTACCCTTCGTGGGTTGAAGTCTCCATCAACGTGGATGTACGATAGCACCACCTATCGGAACCACACCAAAAACATCCGTGTCTCCAATTGCGTTTGAATCCTCCAAACCCTTCCCTTTACTTTCTTGCAAGTTGCATGCTTTAATTTTCGCTGCCTATACACTCTTTGCATGCTTGCTTGTATTGTGTGATGATTGCTTGACTTGTCCTAAAATAGCTAAAATCTGCCAAACTCTAAAATTGGGAAAAAGTTAAGTTTTTATTGGTCAAGTAGTCTAATCACCCCCCTCTAGACATACTTCAAGGTCCTACAAGTGGTATCAGAGCATTGGTCTCCATTTGCTTTGATTTCCATAGCTTTTGGTGGTCATAGCCTTGGTTTCACAACCTAGGAGAGTGGGGCGTCTAGTAAGGGAAATTATCACCGTAGAGGTCCTTACTTTGATGGTACTAATTTTGCTAGTTGGAAGCATAAGATGAAAATGCATATTCTTGGACATAACCCCGCCGTATGGGAAATTATTTGTATTGGCTTGCAAGGTGAATTCTTCGATGGGAGAGAACCGAACCGTGAAGCTAATGCGGAAGAATTGAAGATGCTGCAATACAACGCTCAAGCATGTGACATCATCTTCAACGGATTGTGCGCCGAAGAATTCAACAAGATCAGCCGTCTTGATAATGCAAAGGAAATTTGCGATACTTTGATTGATATGCATGAAGGTACCGAGTCCGTCAAGGAATCCAAGTTGGATGTGTTCCAAAGTCAGCTTGACAAGTTCAAAATGAAGGATGGTGAAGGTGTCGCTGAAATGTACTCTAGGCTTGCTCTTATCACAAATGAGATTGCCAGCTTAGGGAGGGAAGAGATGACTGACAAATTCATCATCAAGAAAATCCTAAGAGCATTGGATGTAAAGTATGATACCGTGTGCACATTGATCCAAATGATGCCAAACTACAAAAATCTCAAGCCAACAGAAGTCATTGGAAGGATTGTTGCTCATGAGATGTCACTCAAGGATAAGGAGGAACTTCACAACAAGTCAAGTGGTCCTTACAAAGCGTCAAGTGAAGCCCCCACATCATCAAGTGAGAAACAAGAACTTTAACAAATTCTACAAAAGTAGAAGCAAAGAAAGAAGCTCCAAGTCAAGGTCTTACAATAACAAGAGATCTTCTAGTCAAGAGCGCAATTGCTACAATTGTGGGAAGCCTGGACACTACTCCAATGAGTGTACGGCACCATACAAAAGAATAGAAGATTCTCCAAAAAGAAGAAGCAAAAGAGAAGAATCACCACCAAGAGAGAGGAGGAGTAGAGATGATCGTTATGAACGAAGACCCTCACGGAGAAGTAAGGATTCGGAAAGAAAGGACAAGTCATCAAGGAGCTACACAAAACAAAGACATCAAGCTCATGTTGGTGAATGGGTATCCGGCTCCGACTCCGACAATGACTCCAAGAGAAGCTATCACTCCGACTCCGAATATACTCAAGATGAAGGTGTTGCTGGTCTAGCACTTGTGTCAACCAACTCCTACGACATATTTGACTCACTAAATGAAGGTGTTGGAAGATGCTTCATGGCCAAAGGTCCAAAGGTAACACATCCCGAGTATGTTGATTTTAATAGTGATGAAGATGACTTGCTTGTGGATGATGATTTACTTGTTGACAACTCTAGTGATGAATACTATGATGAAACGTCAATTAATCATGCTAATCAAACGAATGACAATGATAAGGAGAAAATTGAGCTTCTAACTAAAGAACTAAACACTCTTAAGTTGGCTCATGAAACTATCTTCGAAGATCATCGAGAACTTTTAAGGCCTCATGAGAAGTTACGCTTTGAAAAGCTCAATCTTGAGCAAGAGCATGAGTTTTTAAAGGCAATCAATGATGATCTCCGCAAGAAAAGTTCTTCTTACATTGCCAAGCGTTTACTCTTATCTACTTACATGCCTCAAGTCAAGTCTAGTAACAAGTACAAGAAAGATACTTCCTCTAGTAGTAACAATAATAATGTTAAATCCAATGTTGTTGCTTCTAGTAGTTCTCTTGATTCCACTAATGATTCTCTTAGCCAAGTTACACTTGAGCAAGAAAATAGTTTATTGATGGGAATTATAGAGAAAGGTGTTTACAAGAGCCTTGCCGGGAGTAAGCAATTCGAGGAAATTGTACGCAAGCAAGGAAGGCACCGGAAGAATCAAGGTGTTGGTTTTGAACGAAAGTTCAACGCCAATGGAGTTGAGTGGGAAGAAGATCAATACCCCAAGACAAAGTTTGTTCCTCAACAAGAGAAGTATGATCCTACTTCCTTCAAGGGGACACAAGCTCAAGATGATCTTCCACCACAAGACCACAAGAACAAAGGCAAGGACAAGCTTCAAGAAGAGATTGATGCATTTGAAGAAGCACCTAAAGCCTCGTTCAAGTGGATCCCCAAGACTACGTCAAGTTCTACTTCATCAAGTACAACTACAACTCCAAGGATTCCCATCAAGATGATGTGGATCCCGAAGAAGAAGAACTAGAGAGTTCTTGAGGGTGACTCCGCCAACATTCTTCACTCATATCATTTTGGCAAGAACAAGTGCAATCAACTTTCATACCTTGCACTACTTCAAGGAGTCACAAACCCTCATGTTGGTAAGGCAAGGGACAAGGTAACCTAATGTTTTCATGGACATCATCTTGTGTGTGCATCACTCTATGTCTATGGATATTCTTGTTTGTTCCTTGTGGGACTAACACATGTAGGCAAGTTGAACGTGCAACTCACTCCAAAGGATTGCTCCAAATGATCTACATCAACATTGAGCATCTACATCTTCAACACCTACATGAAGTCATCACCGATAAAACCCAAGGTTAGTTCATCCCTCTAAGGGGGGATCTCACATCTAGGGGGAGCTTAACTGTGACACTCCAAAATTTTAATTTGGTTTTTATCAAAAACATTGTGGTTTTTGAAAAGAGGCCATTTATTTTTTTTAGAAAAACCTTCCTCTTAAAAACTTCCTTTTCTTTGGCAAGGTTTATTTTTATTCAAGCTATGGTGTTTGATCTTTTGAAACTTCTTCTCTGTTGGTTCCCTCTCAAATCTATTTTGGGAGTTTAATCTTTTTCTTTTAAAAAGAAACTCTATGAAAATTTGGGATTTTCATATCTTGAAAACCACCCATGACTTGGCATTTTGCCCATATGGTAAAACCCCTCCAAAACCTCCCCTCCTCCTTGTAATCAACCTAAGTTCTCTGTCCCAACTAATCCAAGCAAGTTTTGGATTTTATTCTAATTATTTTTCCTCACAAATCATTTCTGAAAATTATTTGGAGCCTGAGTGATTTTCAAAGCAAGTACCCTTTTGCATTTGAGTTTTGACCTCAAACCAACTCTCCTGGATAGTCCTTTGTACCCACAACCCAGAACCATCTTGATCCACTCCTTCTCTTTTCAAATTTTTCAAAATTCAGTCTCTGCAAGTTTGGACCAGATTTGCCAAATTTGATGAAATTCATATCTACACTCCTCCAAAAATTCCACCAAAATTCAGGCAGCCTACTTGAGCAATGAGAAGCCACTCCACCAAAAATCAGCTCAAGGAAAAATCCCCAGAGGCCAAATTCATTCTGTCGAACACCTGAGCTGCACTGTTCCTTTGCAAGTTCAGAAAGTTCAGAGATTCAGTCATTTTTTTCCTTCGTCAGACTAGGTCACGCGGCCACAATGCGCCCTGGCGCGTTGCACGCAGCCTCTTCTCCCTAGCCAGCACCCCGCACGCACGCTTGGCCGATTCCTGGCGTCGGTAGCGACGAGCCTCGCCGGCGTTGGAAGCTTCTGCGGTGGCTGCACCTTCCGTGGCGGCCAACAAGGGCCCGAGCCCTCTCGCCACGCCACCCGGCACCGCCCAACACCCCCTGGCTCTCCGCGTGTCCCTGCCATGCCAGCGCACACCCGTGGTACCGTCGCCGTGGCCCGGCAAGCACGGAACGTGCTCCCTGCCGCCGACGGGCCGCGCCACCCCCGTTCCGTCGAGCTCGCCCATAGCACCAAATCCCAGCCTGATTAGCACCTAAATGGGACCGGTGGACCTCAACGGCGATGCCCAAGCCTCTAATCCCACTGCCCAACCACGGCACCGCCGTAATCACTTGCCGGAGACCCCCGTTCATGGCAACCGCCTCGGGCCGCCTATAAAAAGGGCCCCCAAGCTCACCCTCGTGCACGCATCATCACCACTCCTCACCAATGCCCCGCCAGGCCACTAGGAGGACCTCGAGGAGGTCTCCTCCCCCAACTCCGGCCGCCCCGATCCGCCTCGGCCTCCACCACGATTCGCTCCGGTGAGGCCATCTCCGGCGCTCTAACCCCGTCAATTACTCCCTCTAGCTACCAGGAGCCTAACCCCCTCCTCAATTTGATCTCTGCAGCCCTCTCCGACGAGTCCCTCGACCACCCGAGCCGCCGTCCACTGGAGCAAAGCTCGCCGTCGACGTGGTACTCGCCGACGACCACCACCACCACCAACCGACGCGGAATGGCGCCCTGAGCACGGAGGTACCCTCCGATCCCCCTGCCTCGCCGTGGATCGCCGCCGCCGACCACCGCGGCTCTCGGGCGCCGACGAGCTTCGTCCCCCCCTTTTTGAAAGTTCAAACCTGACGAGTGGGACCCCACCGTCAGCCTCTCTGCCCTCTCTATTGAATCGTTTTCTGGAAGCGCCTTCGGGCAAAATGCGTTTTCCCTTTGGGCTGGCGTAGTTTCTGCCGAAGCGTTTCTGTTTTTATAAGCTAGCCCTTGGAAACTTTCTGTTTCATTACAGATGAGTCCCTGGGCAAAAACCTTTATAACTTTTAATCAGAAAAGTATTTTTGATTGATTCTTTTTCTGTTCTCTTTAAAATTTTGTCTAGTTTTTTATCAGATTTATTTGAAAAAAATTTGGAATACTTTTTGTGCACTCCTTGGTATTTACGATAGCGCATATATTTTCTTTATACCGTAGATACCGAAGGAGGTGACGGAGCCGCGAACTTCACCGAGCTAGGCTCCGACTACTCTGAACCAGGCAAGCATGTTTGAACTTTTGATATGATGAGTGTCTTGGCATGTTTTGCATTTAGTTAGTTTCATGGCATGTTGAGGAGCATATCGATGAACGTTATTTTATGCAATATTGAGGTAAGTGAGTTCGATGATCCATAAGTGGATGGATGTGAGTATGAATGGCCATGTGTTGGCATGAGGATGGGTAAGATGGCAGTGTCGTAGCATGCCAGTCTTATGCCAGACTATGTGACTTCAGTGTCAAACCGTATCGGTCCAGTTCCTCTCATTTCCTTCCCTGTAATACCACATGTTTTCCGCAAGGAATATGGTTTAGTGAGTTGCAAACCGCTTTTCTGGTACACACCAAAAGGAGAGGCCGTGATGATGGTTCCATGGCCCTGGATTAAAGCCAGTCATCCGGTCAGGGGGCATGGGTGTTTCCGGTTGGGACCGAGAGGGGGGCACCCCTTAGAGCGCGCGTATATAAATTTGATCCCATGCTATTCGAGATTGTGATCTCCCCGTCTCAAAAGTTTTTCTTGGACGATGTCTAGGGTGATTCCTAGCATCGAGAGGTAGGATGGGTGTGTACTGGTTAGCTGTGTTTTCTTCCGAAATACCGTAAACGGAACTAGTCCTTCGTGACTACGGAAATCCGTTGGCTGTGGGAAAAAAATTTGTACAAACTCTGCAGAGTCATATATTCCTCCAAATCATCTATTCCATGTCCTAGATCGATATTATCTTATCCTAATCAAATGTCAGTTTTGATGACAGAGACTCCGGTGATTCGCATGAGTGCTAATTCCAGTTAAATGATTATTCCTGTGGATGGACTAACCCATTTATTCTCATGAATTGAACATTTATTATGAGTATTATTTCCTTGCGAATAAAAGCCCTTTCTGCAATGTCGCTCAGACGTCCGACTGTGGCATTGTTGTATTCTACTTTCTTTTCAAGCCCTTTATGCGATGTCGCTCAGACGTCCGACTGTGGCATTTCTTTTAAAGCCCTTTCTGTGATGTCGCCCCGACGTCCGACTGTGGCATTTCTTTTAAAGCCCTTTCTGTGATGTCGCCCCGACATCCGACTGTGGTATTTCTTTTAAAGCCCTTTATGTGGTGTCGCTAAGACGCCCGACTGTGGCATCATTTCCTTATATTTATTTGTTCACCTTTGGAGGCGTCGCTTCAGACACCCGATCGGTAGTTATTTATGTTTTGTTGGGATTTCAGGCGGACTACCGCCGTTTCCCTTTTATTTACCTTGTTATGCTAATTTTTTGAATGTACATTGGTGAATTATTCATGACGCAACCATGCATGCATTTGTTATATCTTACGTCCGAACTGTCTTGCGAGTACTTTCAAAGTACTCACTGGCTTGTTGATTTGGCCAGATGCTGACGAAGGCGATCTCATGGATGAAGAGTTTGATAGCGAGTCCGACACCTAGAGGAGTCCCAGTCAGTCTCGTGCGACCCTGGATTTGGTCACTGTTTTATATCCGCTTCCGCTACCAAATAAATTCATCGAGCCTCACCTCGACGCTCGATGAGATGACAGACTTAGAGTCTTGTATTTCTCTCCCCGCTGTGTTTCTCCACCACCGCCCTATCCTCGAGTCAGTAGTATGCCTCCACACCACTGTGTCATGTCCGCCATTATGTATAATTATTGGCGTGCTTGTAATAATTTGGTTGAGCAACCGTAGTTCGACCCTGTCATATATTTTATGCTACTGGCTTATTGTATCAAAATTCTGTCTACCAGTGAGGAGGATTTCTCTCATACTGGACTCAAAAGATTGGTTTCTCAATAAATATTTTTATTGGAAAACCGGTCGTGACAAGCTTGGTACCAGAGCCAGGCTGACTGTAGGAAGCCACTAGGTGCGATTGCTAATTGGTTATTAGCATGATAGAGCTAATTTATATTTTTTGCAATTGTAGTCATTTTCTGTCAGTCAGCATAAATTTATGATCTGACCATGCAGAATTTTTGCCTACTTTTGTAGATGGCCGACAACAGCTGCGAGTCTCAGACCTTTGCCAACGTGCCCGATGGGTTCATCAAGCTTCTTTCCTTCATCGTTCAGGTCGCGATGGGGCCATCTGTGTGCCCAGTTTTCACACTCTGCCAGCACCGAGTCAACGACAGTCTGACCATGCACCAGGCCGCGGTGCAGTTCAAGGGAGGGCGTGGTGAGTTACGCCGCTTCCGGTTCTTGGGAAGAGCCATGCCTACGGAGAGGCATGCTATGCAGATGGCAGCCCGCGAGGCGATAGCTCGTCTCAGGGATGTCCTCCCCGTGATGAAGACTCGTCGTTACCGTTATCTTCCGTGCCATGTGCCTTACACCTGTCACTACGCATACTCCTGCCCCAGAGGAGAACGAGACGAGGCTTTTGAGATGCTCATTGAGTATCTCCGGGCCCTGGAGGCAGCCTTCGACAACCTGGTGGACGACTTCGTAGCTACCCGCATGGACTCAGTTCATGGCTGTGCTGCCAACAGGCGGGAGCTCCTACCCATCGCACCGCCACTGACTTTGGTCTCGTCCTCAGCATCTTATATGCCTACTCGTCGCCTGCCTTCTACCGAAGAATTCAACCAAGTCATTGCGCCCACTCCAGCGCGCACTGCACCACCCTTCGCGCCCACTCCTGTACGTGTTGCTCTGCCCATGGCAACCGCTCCGTCCACTCTGCGCAACACTACACGTATGGAGCCCATTAGCGAGGAGGAAGTCGAGTCCCCAACCTCGCTACGCCTCGCCCTCGGCAGGGCAAAGGAGGTCGTCAACATCTCTGCCTGAGTACGCCTAGCTGCCATGTAATGTACCGCTTTGTAAGATATGTACATAGGTTGTGAGAAGTAGCCTGTTTGCGCATCATGTAGGATCTGGAGAAGTGCACTAGCCTAAATAACATGTCAGGATTATGTACGCATATCCTGAGTGATGTATTGTATAATTACCGCCCGCGTGTAAGATATGTAATGAGCAGTCCTTCTCCGTGCGCAAGTCGATTTGTTTTTCTTAAGTAAGCTGGGTTATTTAGTTTTATTTGCCAGCTTTATGCTTTTTTTTGGAATTGTTTTTGCGACTCTTTCCGCTTTTCTTATGGATTTTACAAAATATTTCCCCAGAGTGAAAAATGTCTCGTCCTTGGACTCGCTCCATGCCAATTCCACCAGAGGAAAATTTTGATGCACAACCCAGCAACGAGTTCACTCAGGGACAGTCAAGCCAACAGGGCAGTGAATCGGCACTTTCACAAATGTGCCGCCTTTATGAGCAGAGTCAGCAACAACATCGGGAAATGATGAACCAAGTCATCAACATGGGAAATCACCATGGACAGTATCAGCAGCATTCCAAGTTATCTGAGCTACAGAAGACACGTCCTCAAACATTTTCTCACACTGACAAACCTCTTGAAGCCGAGGACTGGCTTCGAGATATGGAGAGAAAATTAATTATTGCAAAATGTTCAGACCCCGAGAAGGTATTGTATGCTCCGCACTATCTCACAGGAGCAGCCGCATCGTGGTGGGAGAATTTTCTGCACATGCATCCCAACGAAAATGACATAACCTGGGATGATTTCAAGGAAGGTTTCCGTGGTGCACACATTCCTAAGAGTATTATGAAAATCAAGAAGAGAGAGTTCGATGACCTCAAACAAAGGAACATGACAGTGTCAGATTACAACAGTCAATTTACTCTATTGTCCCGCTACGCCAATGAAGAGCGTATGACTGAAATCAAGAAGATGGAGAAATTTCTTGACGGTCTGGCGCCCGCGCTTAAATGCCAACTGGTCGTGCACACCTTTCCTGATTTTAAAACACTGGTGGATAAAGCCATTACTCTGGAAAATGAGAGACGTAGTCTGGAAGATATCCGCAAGCGAAAAAGGGACCAGACTAATCATGCTCGCAATCACCGAAGCAAGACAGATTTTCAAAAGGGTGGGACACACAAATCCTCATCCAATGTCTCACGCCCAATCAAGAATTTTCATGCAAGGGACAAGGAATTCACCTATCGCCCAGGCGTTACTTGTTACGCTTGTGGAGAAGAAGGGCACTATGCCAAACAGTGCCCCAAGCCAAGGAATTCAACCCCAATGCCGAACAACGGCGGCAACAATTCCGCGCCCAAGCGAAACAATTTCAATCCCAACAATAACCACAGGAAGGGTCATCTGAACCACGTAACCAAAGAGGAGGCACAAAATGCTCCGGATATCATACTCGGTACATTTCCTGTCAACACAATACCTGCAATGGTTTTGTTTGATTCTGGAGCTTCTCATTCTTTCATTTCGAAATTTTTTGCTTTGCAAAATAATTTTTCGATGCTTCCTTTGGAGGAATCCATGATCATCAAGTCCCCTGGGATTCAGCAAGTTACTCAGAATTACTGTCAGAATGTGGTCATTGAGTTCGAAGGATTGGAGTTTCACGCAAATATTATTGTGTTGGAAAATAAAGGACTGGATGTCATCCTAGGGATGGATTGGCTAACCACCAATAAGGGTTTTATCGACTGTTTCAACAGGACCGTAATTCTCACACACCACCAAGGGAAGACAATAAGAGTATCAGCCAAGGAAGGGAAAATACCCCGGCAACCGAGATTAAATAAGGTGGACGTTTCTGAGCTAAACAAGGTTCCAGTAGTGTGTGAATTTCCAGATGTATTCCCTGAAGAACTACCAGGCATGCCACCAGATCGAGAAATAGAATTTCGCATTGAGCTAGCACCAGGAACCACCCCCATATACAAGAAACCATACAGAATGGCACCATCCGAGTTGATCGAGTTGAAGAAACAAATAAAGGAATTACTGGAAAAAGGATACATTCGAGCCAGCTCCTCACCTTGGGGATCACCAATTTTATTTGCCAAAAAGAAGGATGGAACGCTGAGATTGTGTATTGACTATCGAGCACTTAACATGGTCACAGTCAAAAACAAATACCCGATGCCAAGGATAAACGATTTGTTTGATCAACTCGCTCAGGCCAAGGTATTCTCAAAAATTGACTTAAGGTCAGGATACCATCAATTGAAGGTACGAACGGAAGATATCCCCAAAACAGCCTTCACCTCCAGATATGGACTGTACGAGTTCACAGTGATGCCATTTGGATTAACTAACGCCCCAGCCTATTTTGTTCACCTCATGAACAAAGTATTTATGAAGTTTATGGACAAGTTCGTCCTGGTATTCATCGACGATATTCTGGTATACTCCAAGACACCAGAAGAGCACGCAGAACATCTCAGGATTGTGCTAGGAGAGCTAAGAAAACACCAATTGTATGCCAAGTTCAGCAAGTGCGAATTTTGGCTAAGACAAGTAGGCTTTCTAGGCCACGTGCTGACCCAAGACGGTATCGCAGTGGACCCAGAGAAAGTCAAGGCCGTACTTGGCTGGAAGTCACCAGCCAGCGTAACAGACATACGGAGTTTCTTGGGAATGGCAGGATATTACCGCAGATTTATTGAAGGATTCTCCACCATAGCCAAGCCTATGACACAGTTGCTCAAGAAAGATAAGAAGTTTGAATGGACAGAAGCCTGCGAGAAAAGTTTCCAAGAACTAAAACGGAAGTTAACGACAGCACCGGTATTAATTGTCCCCGACATACACAAGAATTTTGAAGTATATTGTGACGCGTCCAGAAAGGGTCTCGGATGCGTGTTGATGCACGAAGGCAAGGTTGTCGCCTACGCTTCAAGGCAACTTCGCAAGGATGAGGAAAATTATCCCACTCATGACTTAGAAATGGCAGCAGTTATTCATGCACTCAAGGAATGGAGGCATTTCTTACTTGGGAATCGATGTGAAATATATACGGATCACAAAAGTCTCAAATATATTTTCACGCAGCCGGAACTAAACTTACGGCAACGACGTTGGTTGGAGTTGGTAAAGGATTATGCTGTTGGTATCCATTACCATCCAGGGAAAGCAAATGTAGTGGCCAATGCCCTTAGTCGGAACCCCAGCTCCGACGAAAACAAGCTGCATAGCTTGAGGCCCGAATTCCAACAAGAATTTGCCAAGCTCAACTTGATAATGGTAGCAGAAGGCACCATATCAAACTTGGAAATACAACCCGACCTTGTGGAGAAAATCAAAGAAGCTCAGCCCGGTCACACCAGCATCGAAGGCATCAAAAGAAAGTTGAGTATGGGCAAGGCCTCGGAATTCGTCATAGACAATGAAGGAATATTATGGTACGGAGAAAGGCTCTGCGTGCCAAACATTGAAGACCTTAAACAACAAATTTTAGCTGAAGCACACACCACTCCATATTCAATCCACCCTGGAGGAACCAAAATGTATAAGGATATTCAGGAAAGATTTTGGTGGCACGGTATGAAGAGGGACATAGCCACCTTCATTGCATGTTGCGACTCATGTCAACGCATAAAAGCTGAGCATCAGAGACCAGCCGGACTACTGCAACCGAACAAAATACTTGAGTGGAAATGGGATGAAATAGGGATGGATTTCATTGTCGGACTACCTCGGTCGCGACACGGGAATGATGCCATATGGGTCATCACTGACAGGTTGACCAAAGTGGCACACTTTATTCCAGTGAAGACAACCTACAACACTCAGAGGCTTGCCAGGATTTATCTTTCCCGCATAGTTTGTCTGCACGGTGTCCCGAAGACTATAATATCCGACAGAGGCACTCAGTTCGTCTCAAGATTTTGGGAGCATTTACAACGGGCTCTGGGAACCCAACTAGCCTTCAGTACCGCATACCACCCACAGACTGATGGACAGACTGAACGCGTAAACCAAATTTTAGAAGACATGCTGAGAGCATGTGTCCTCACCTATGGAACCAGTTGGGAAGAAAGCCTGCCATACGCCAAGTTCGCGTACAACAATAGCTACTAGGCCAGCCTACAAATGGCACCATTTGAGGCTTATACGGACGAAGATGTCGTACCCCGTTAAATTGGTCAGAGACCGGAGACAGCCGCATCTTCGGACCAGACATGCTCAGAGAAGCCGAGGAAAAGGTCAAGCTAATCAGAGACCGACTTAAGACTGCTCAAAGTCGACAGAAGAGTTATTATGATTAGAAACATCGTAGGGTCAGCTTTGAACCCGGTGAGCTCGTATACCTGAGAGTATCCCCTATGAGAGGACTGCAACGGTTTAAGATTAAAGGAAAGTTAGCACCAAGATTCATTGTACCATTCTGCATAGTGGCACGAAGAGGCACTGTAGCCTACCAGCTAGACTTACCCGAAGACTTGTCCGACATTCACGACGTGTTCCACGTGTCTCAATTAAGGAAGTGCGTAAGCAACCCAGAGAAACAAGTATCCCATGAAAACATTGACGTGCAGCCAGACCTCACTTATCGGGAACGTCCCGTAAGAATATTAGAGGAGTCTGAAAGGAGGACCCGACAGAAGACCATCAAGTTTTTCAAAGTCCAGTGGAGCAATCACACCGACAGTGAAGCAACTTGGGAAAGCGAGGATTTTCTTCGGACAGAGCATCCACACTTATTTAAGGATCAGCTGAAATCTCGGGGACGAGATTTTTCCTAAGGGGGTAGGTGTTGTGACACTCCAAAATTTTAATTTGGTTTTTATCAAAAACTTTGTGGTTTTTGAAAAGAGGCCATTTTTTTAGAAAAACCTTCCTCTTAAAAACTTCCTTTTCTTTGGCAAGGTTTATTTTTATTCAAGCTATGGTGTTTGATCTTTTGAAACTTCTTCTCTGTTGGTTCCCTCTCAAATCTATTTTGGGAGTTTAATCTTTTTCTTTTAAAAAGAAACTCTATGAAAATTTGGGATTTTCATATCTTGAAAACCACCCATGACTTGGCATTTTGCCCATGTGGTAAAACCCCTCCAAAACCTCCCCTCCTCCTTGTAATCAACCTAAGTTCTCCGTCCCAACTAATCCAAGCAAGTTTTGGATTTTATTCTAATTATTTTTCCTCACAAATCATTTCTGAAAATTATTTGGAGCCTGAGTGATTTTCAAAGCAAGTACCCTTTTGCATTTGAGTTTTGACCTCAAACCAACTCTCCTGGATAGTCCTTTGTACCCACAACCCAGAACCATCTTGATCCACTCCTTCTCTTTTCAAAATTTTCAAAATTCAGTCTCTGCAAGTTTGAACCAGATTTGCCAAATTTGATGAAATTCATTAGTACACTCCAAAAATTCCACCAAAATTCAGGCAGCCTACTTGAGCAATGAGAAGCCACTCCACCAAAAATCAGCTCAAGGAAAAATCCCCAGAGGCCAAATTCATTCTGTTGAACACCTGAGCTGCACTGTTCCTTTGCAAGTTCAGAAAGTTCAGAGATTCAGTCATTTTTTTTCCTTCGTCAGACTCGGTCACGCGGCCACAGTGCGCCCTGGCGCGTTGCACGCAGCCTCTTCTCCTTGGCCAGCACCCCGCACACACGCTTGGCCGATTCCTGGCGTCGGTAGCGACGAGCCTCGCCGGTGTTGGAAGCTTCTGCGGTGGCTGCACCTTCCGTGGCGGCCAACAATGGCCCGAGCCCTCTCGCCACGCCACCCGGCGCCGCCCAACACCCCCTGGCTCTCCGCGTGTCCCTGCCATGCCAGCGCACGCCCGTGGCACCGTCGCCGTGGCCCGGCAAGCACGGAACGTGCTCCCTGCCGCCGACGGGCCGCGCCACCCCCGTTCCGTCGAGCTCGCCCATAGCACCAAATCCCAGCCTGATTAGCACCTAAATGGGACCGGTGGACCTCAACGGTGATGCCCAAGCCCCTAATCCCACTGCCCAACCACGACACCGCCGTAATCACTCGCCGGAGATCCCCGTTCATGGCAACCGCCTCGGGCCGCCTATAAAAAGGGCCCCCGAGCTCACCCTCGTGCACGCATCATCACCACTCCTCACCAACGCCCTGCCAGGCCACTAGGAGGACCTCGAGGAGGTCTCCTCCCCCAACTCCGGCCGCCCCGATCCGCCTCGGCCTCCACCACGATTCGCTCCGGTGAGGCCATCTCCGCCGCTCTAACCCCGTCAATTACTCCCTCTAGCTACCAGGAGCCTAACCCCCTCCTCAATTTGATCTCTGCAGCCCTCTCCGACGAGTCCCTCGACCACCCGAGCCGCCGTCCGCCGGAGCAAAGCTCGCCGTCGACGTGGTACTCGGAATGGCGCCCTGAGCACGGAGGTACCCTCCGATCCCCCTGCCTCGCCATGGATCGCCGCCGGCGACCACCGCGGCTCTCGGGCGCCGACGAGCTTCGTCCCCCCCCCTTTTGAAAGTTCAAACCAGACGAGTGGGACCCCACCGTCAGCCTCTCTGCCCTCTCTATTGAATCATTTTCTGGAAGCGCCTTCGGGCAAAATGCGTTTTCCCTTTGGGCTGGCGTAGTTTCTGCCGAAGCGTTTCTGTTTTTATAAGCTAGCCCCTGGAAACTTTCTGTTTCATTACAGATGAGTCCCTGGGCAAAAACCTTTATAACTTTTAATCAGAAAAGTATTTTTGATTAATTCCTTTTCTGTTCTCTTTAAAATTTTGTCTAGTTTTTTTATCAGATTTATTTGAAAAATATTTGGAATACTTTTTGTGCACTCCTTGGTATTTACGATAGCGCATATATTTTCTTTATACCGTAGATACCGAAGGAGGTGATGGAGCCGCGAACTTCACCGAGCTAGGCTCCGACTACTCTGAACCAGGCAAGCATGTTTGAACTTTTGATATGATGAGTGTCTTGGCATGTTTTGCATTTAGTTAGTTTCATGGCATGTTGAGGAGCATATCGATGAACGTTATTTTATGCAATATTGAGGTAAGTGAGTTCGATGATCCATAAGTGGATGGATGTGAGTATGAATGGCCATGTGTTGGCATGAGGATGGGTAAGATGGTAGTGTCGTAGCATGCCAGTCTTATGCCAGACTATGTGACTTTAGTGTCAAACCGTATCGGTCCAGTTCCTCTCATTTCCTTCCCTGTACTACCACATGTTCCGCAAGGAATATGGTTTAGTGAGTTGCAAACCGCTTTTCTGGTACACACCAAAAGGAGAGGCCGTGATGATGGTTCCATGGCCCTGGATTAAAGCCAGTCATCCGGTCAGGGGGCATGGGTGTTTCCGGTTGGGACCGAGAGGGGGGCACCCCTTAGAGCACGCGTATATAAATTTGATCCCATGCTATTCGAGATTGTGATCTCCCCGTCTCAAAAGTTTTTCTTGGACGATGTCTAGGGTGATTCCTAGCATCGAGAGGTAGGATGGGTGTGTACTGGTTAGCTGTGTTTTCTTCCGAAATACCGTAAACGGAACTAGTCCTTCGTGACTACGGAAATCCGTTGGCTGTGGGAAAAAAATTTGTACAAACTCTGCAGAGTCATATATTCCTCCAAATCATCTATTCCATGTCCTAGATCGATATTATCTTATCCTAATCAAATGTCAGTTTTGATGACAGAGACTCCGGTGATTCGCATGAGTGCTAATTCCGGTTAAATGATTATTCCTGTGGATGGACTAACCCATTGATTCTCATGAATTGAACATTTAGTATGAGTATTATTTCCTTGTGAATAAAAGCCCTTTCTGTGATGTCGCTCAGACGTCCGACTGTGGCATTGTTGTATTCTACTTTCTTTTCAAGCCCTTTATGCGATGTCTCTCAGACGTCCGACTGTGGAATTTCTTTTAAAGCCCTTTCCGTGATGTCGCCCCGACGTCCGACTGTGGCGTTTCTTTTAAAGCCCTTTCTGTGATGTCGCCCCGACATCCGACTGTGGTATTTCTTTTAAAGCCCTTTATGTGGTGTCGCTAAGACGCCCGACTGTGGCATCATTTCCTTATATTTATTTGTTCACCTTTCGAGGCGTCGCTTCAGACACCCGATTAGTAATTATTTATGTTTTGTTGGGATTTCAGGCGGACTACCGCCGTTTCCCTTTTATTTACCTTGTTATGCTAATTTTTTTAATGTACATTGGTGAATTATTCATGACGCAACCATGCATGCATTTGTTATATCTTACGTCTGAACTGTCTTGCGAGTACTTTCAAAGTACTCACTGGCTTGTTGATTTGGCCAGATGCTGACGAAGGCGATCTCATGGATGAAGAGTTTGATAGCGAGTCCGACACCTAGAGGAGTCCCAGTCAGTCTCGTGCGACCCTGGATTTGGTCACTATTTTATATCCGCTTCCGCTACCAAATAAATTCATCGAGCCTCACCTCGACGCTCGATGAGATGACAGACTTAGAGTCTTGTATTTCTCTCCCCGCTGTGTTTCTCCACCACCGCCCTATCCTCGAGTCAGTAGTATGCCTCCACACCACTGTGTCATGTCCGCCATTATGTATAATTATTGGCGTGCTTGTAATAATTTGGTTGAGCAACCGTAGTTCGACCCTGTAATATATTTTATGCTACTGGCTTATTGTATCAAAAATTTGTCTACCAGTGAGGAGGATTTCTCTCATACTGGACTCAAAAGATTGGTTTCTCAATAAATATTTTTATTGGAAAACCGGTCGTGACATTAACTCTAAGAATTGAGTCAAAGCAACTCTAATGGTGTGAACACATTAATGCATTATGTAAAAGTGGTAACCCCACTTGAGCTTGATCAAATGTTCTCATTTGACTCCTAAGTCAATATACTCATATATAGATGACCTAGTCATCGCCAATTGCTTGATAGATGCTAAAATTGGTTGTGCATGCTTTGCCACATATTTCAATTTCCATCTTATTGTGTGAGCATGTTGGTGCATATTTTATTCATTCAAGGACATCCACTTGTTGTTTTGTTTGTTTGGATTCTTTTCTTTGTGCCAAGTGGATGGACAAGAATGCCTAAGAACCTTCTTTAGCTATCTATGCTTTTCTCGTCTCAAACTCTATTCATGCTACATCACAAAATTTGATCAAGTCAGATTCGAACCACTCTGTGTGAGGAGCACTCGAAGTCCCCGATTCGTCATAGACTTAAACTTCCAAAACCTCTTAGTGATTCTCGGTCTGACCGATCCTTCCATTTCGGTCCTACCAAGATCATCAAGTTGATCTGAGTTTTCAATCTCGGTGCAACCGGTTTGAACTTTTCGGTCTCACCGATTTGCTGTAACTAAACACAGTTATGCATCTCGGTGCCACCGAGTTGTTCCACTCGGTCACACCGACAGGGTCGAGCTATATATATAGCCATGGGCAAAATTTCGGAAATTTCTCCGAAAACCTTCGCCCGCGCAATAGCTCGCTCTGCCATCGTGGTCTCCGGATCGTCTCCTCGTCGCCAGCAGCCTCCTGTCGCTGGTCTCCGCCGCCGTCAATGGATTTCGTCCCCACCGTTGCCGCCGTAGCAAGTCCACCGCCAAGTTAGGGTATGGACTTAATCTTTGTGCTATCCACGTCTGATTCCTGGCACATTGTTTACATATTGATTCTTGCCACGTTTGAAACTCTTCTATCCAGCCAAAGTAGTTCATAGATTAGATGTGATTCAAATTTTTAGGGTTAGGTTTCCGCCGAAACCATCTCGGCCCACCGAGTTGAAAAACTCGGTCTCACCGATTTGGCTTATGCCATTGCACTAGTGACTCTCGGTCTGACTAAGAATTACTAATCGGTACAACCGATTTGAGGATTCTATGAAACCCTAGCAGTCTCGGTACCACCGAACTGAAACTCGGTCCAACCGAGATCATCAGTTAAGGTTCCAAAACTGCTTCGGTATCACCGAGTTTGAAAATCGATGGATCCGAAATGCTTTCTGTGGAAAACTAAGACCAAACTTTTGAGTCATTCTTTTGCAAAAACCTCTGCATTTTGTGATGCTCATCTTTTCTATCTCATCTATAACTCTTCATAGGGTCGACAGTTAGCTTTTGTAGTATGTCTGATCAAAGTGACAGCCAGAACAGGTCAGAAGAGCAGATGGACTTGAGTGAGGGCACTAGTCCCTCAACTTCAGATGAAGGGAGCAGAAGTACTCCTAGCCACTTGCCTAAGGCTACAACTAGGCAAAGAAGGAAAAGAACTTCAGATTCAGAGGATGAAGATTACAAAGCTGAAGAAGATGAGGCTAGTTCCAAGAAAGTGGTGCTCAAGAAGGAATATGGCTCAGCAAAGGATATAAAGCCAGGCATGAAGATTAAAAGGCCTGCAGGAAGACAACCAATGTCCAAGGCCAGAGCATCAACTCAACTGCCTAAAAGGCCTGATCCCAAAGAGCCAGCTGCTGAAGGAAAGAAGAGGAAGGAAAGGGTCAAGAAGACCATGGCCAAAATTGTTGGTCAACCTTCCATGATGGAAGAGGAATAGCTTGCTGCACCAGCTCCAAAGGCAGCTAAGCTTATGGGAGATGCAATCAGATCAGGGGCTGCAACATCCAAGCCCAAGGAATCACCCAAAGCTGCCTCCAAGGCCAAGTAAGTTCCAAAGAGGAATACTAGGAGTATTCCAGCTGCTGAGAAGAACAAGGCCCCGGTGCCCAATGTTGCTAAAGATTCAGAAGAAGAAGGACAGGTTCTAAGAAAGCTCAAGCCCAAGATACCAGACCACAATGATGCCCATCCTGTGGCTGAGGACATGAGAATCAGGAAGGATTCAGGGCTGAGACTGTGGAGAATGGAAGATCCATATGCTTCAAGAAGAAGAACTGCTGTTGACTACAGGTTCCACACAAAGGAACAACAGGACTTCTATGAAACAATTCTATTGGACAAGAAGCCCATAGTCTGTGACATGAGGGGGTTGACTAGAAATTCATCAAGGAAAAAGAACAACACTATCCTGGAGTGCAAGACAGCTTTGTTGCTTGTGGAGTTGCAGATTTTGTTGGATAGAAGTTCACCAACTGGAATGATGAGCTTATCATGCAGTTCTACTCCACAACACACTTTTACCTAGATGGAAGAATAGTTTGGATGTCTGAAGGTACAAGGTACCAGTCCACTATTGAAGAATGGGCAAGTCTGATCAATGCCCCCAAGGAGAATGAGGATGACCTAGACATTTATGCAAAGAAGAAGTTGGGTCACAATTCAATGGCTCACATGTACAAGGAAATTCCAGACAAGGCATTAGAGACTCACAAGTTTGGATCAGTTCACTTTCCGCTGTCAGGGCTGCCTACCATAAATTGGATTCTGAGGCACACTTTGTTGCCCAAGTCTGGTGACCATAACATGATCAGAGGGCATGCCATCAACATGTTGCATGTGTTTGATGTGCCACAGAAGTTCAAAGTCATGAGCCTGATCATTGAAACAATCAAGAAGACTGCAGCAGATCAGAAGAGGAGCTGTGGATATGCACCTCAGATTCAAGAATTGATAAACTCAAAGATAGGCACAGGAAAATATCAGTTGGATAAGGAATACTTTCCACTTTATCCAGACTTTGAGGACAATGAGGTTGTCATGAATGAAGATGATCCACAATCAGTTCAAGCTCAGGAGAAGAAGGAGAAGGCAAAGAGGGAGAAGGCTGCCAAGATGCCAACTCAAGAGGAGGCATCTGAATATTTCTAGAAAACCAAACAGGAGCAGCTTGGTTACTTGATAGCATCATCTCTGAGGATTGAGAAGGGGTTGGCCACCCTAACTCAAAACCAGGAGAGCCTGGAAAGAATCATGGAACAAAAATTCTATGATCTAGATGTCAAGGTAACTGAGATTCAGTCAGTTGTGGAGCAGCTGCAGGATGACATGCAGGAGAGGAAGGGCAAGACTACCACCAATGTGTTTGCCAGAGTGCCCAGAACCCAGAGGCCAGTTGCAGTGCCAGTGACAGACACTAGAGCAACAACTTCAGCACCAGCTACTGCCCCTACAGTTCCAGTGCAACCAGCTCCAGCACCAACTCCTCCAGCTCCATCCACTTCAACTGAAGCCTTCATCCAAGGAGCTATCACTACACCACCACCATAAGATCAAGCCTGAGAGTCGATCTAGCACTATGCATTTTCTATGAACTTTTTGGTAACTTGTTGCCAAAGGGGGAGAAAAATGTATAGATCATAGGCTTCGAGAGAGAGAGAGTGTTGCTTTTGTTCTTTCTTGCTTTATTTGGTGGTTTTTCTATCTTTGTTTGCTTTTGGTTGAGATACTATGCTTGTGAGACATTGATGATCATGTGTTTGATCATAAGCTACACTTATGCATGCTTGATATTATCCTATCTATCTTATGTGATCACTCACTATGCTTGGTGATGAGTGCATGTATTCATTGTTTATTATTTTGAGCGCTCCACCAAGATGTATGTGACATGGAAGAGTAACCCATGAGCCTAATTTATTGTGCATTTGCAGTCCAAAGCAAATCTAAAACTATGCACAAATTTAGGGGGAGCTGTTGCTTATCACATACTTCTCAAAGCGACGATGTTATTTAAATTTTATTATCATTTGTCGAAGCTTTGATCTATATGTTGTCATCAATTACCAAAAAGGGGGAGATTGAAAGTGCAACTATCCCTAGGTGGTTTTGGTAATTCATAACAACATATAGCTCATTGAGCTAATGCTATTCCAAGACTATTGTTTCAGGAAAGCTCAATGAATGGCATGGCATGGATGATAAAAGTGGATCCCTCAAAATACTAGGACAAAGGATTGGCTCAAGCTCAAAAGCTCAAGACTCTTCATTTTACATTTTAGTGATCCAAGATCACATTGAGTCTATAGGAAAAGACAATACTATGAAGAAGGGATGTGGTGTTGCTTAATGAGCCTCTTGCTTCATGTGCTTAGTGATATGCTCCAAAACCCTCAACTACTTTCCCACATCCACAAATGACCTAAACCTAAAGCGAAAATTGGTCACACCGATTCTTTCTATCCGGCGCCACCGATTCCAAAAGTCGTAGCCACTGCCACAAACCCTAAGCAAATCGGTCTTACCGATAGGGATCTCGGTCTCACCGAGATGGGGTTGCAATCTCTCTGTTTCCCTTCGTAACGTTTCGGTCTAACCGAAGTGAGCGATCGGTCCCACCGAGATTGCAATGTAAACTCTCTGTTTCCTTTTTCTAACATTTCGGTCTCACCGAAAAGAGCAAATCGGTCCCACCGAGTTTACCTAACCAACTCTCTGGAAAGCTTATTACCAAATCGGTCTCACCGAGTTTGTGTAATCGGCCTCACCGAGATTAAGTTATGCCCTAACCCTAACCGAATCGGCCTCACCGAGATGCATGTCAGTCCCACCGAAAATCACTAATGGTCACTAGGTTTACTAAATCGGTCCGACCGAGTTTAACGATTCGGTCCCACCAAGTTTGGTAAATTTTGTGTAACGGTTAGATTTTGTGTGGAGGCTATATATACCCCTCCACCTCCTCTTCATTCGTGGAGAGAGCCATCAGACTAAACCTACACTTCCAACTTACCATTTCTGAGAGAGAACCACCTACTCATGTGTTGAGGCCAAGATATTCCATTCCTACCATATGAATCTTGATCTCTAGCCTTCCCCAAGTTGCTTTCCACTCAAACCCTCTTTCCACCAGATCCAAATCCTATGAGAGAGAGTTGAGTGTTGGGGAGACTATCATTTGAAGCATAAGAGCAAGGAGTTCATCATCAACGCACCATTTGTTACTTCTTAGAGAGTGGTGTCTCCTAGATTGGCTAGGTGTCACTTGGGAGGCTCCGACAAGATTGTGGAGTTGAACCAAGGAGTTTGTAAGGGCAAGGAGATCGCCTACTTCGTGAAGATCTACCGCTAGTGAGGCAAGTCCTTCGTGGGCGACGGCCATGGTGGGATAGACAAGGTTGCTTCTTCGTGGACCCTTCGTGGGTGGAGCCCTCCGTGGACTCGCGTAGCCGTTACCCTTCGTGGGTTGAAGTCTCCATCAACATGGATGTACGATAGCACCACCTATCAGAACCATGCCAAAAACATCCGTGTCTCCAATTGCGTTTGAATCCTCCAAACCCTTCCCTTTACTTTCTTGCAAGTTGCATGCTTTAATTTCCGCTGCCTATACACTCTTTGCATGCTTGCTTGTATTCTGTGATGATTGCTTGACTTGTCCTAAAATAGCTAAAATCTGCCAAACTCTAAAATTGGGAAAAGGTTAAGTTTTTATTGTTCAAGTACTCTAATCACCCCCCCTGTAGAAATACTTCAAGGTCCTACACCTCCCTCTCCCCTCTAACCTATATATAGTGGAGGTTTGGTGCCCAATTGATAGACACAAGTTTTAGAGCCTCTTCTAGTTGATCTAATTCTAGTTCTTGTTGGTCCTAGTTGACTAATTAGAGCTAGCCCTAGTCACCTCCAATCCTCATAATTAGAAGCCATGTGTGGTTCTAATCTCCTTCCTTTAATTCTCTAGCGAGGATTAGCTCTGGACGGCGAAGCACTGCCGGATCATGAAGACCGTACGCTTGCAACCAAGTAGAGAGGTCGTGCTTTCGATCTTCCGTTTGAGGGATCATTCATGAGCGGCTCGCGGGGTCGTCATCAACGTTCGAGGGACTCCAAGTACGTTCTACACCGACTCGTCTACTTTCGCTGCACTCCTGGAGTCGGTAATGATCGTTGATCACTATGTGTTATGCATCTTCATATTGTTCCTGGGTGATCGTAGGGCGATTTTTTTGTTTTCTACTACGCTTCCCAACAGTGGCATCATGAGTGGTTCTATGAGTAGAAGCAGGTTGCGATCTAAATCACATGCGGATGTGAGGGTGATGTTCTTTCTATGCTTCCCTCGTGTGTTGCTTCAGTTCAGTTCATTGATGGCATGGTGTCGCTTTTTCACAAGGTTTTGACAATTGATCGGCTCTGGCTGTCGACGATCTGCTAATAGTTCCTTGAGCTTCACCATAGTCAAGAATAGTGAACCGTCGTGTACGCAAGGGGGCAATGAAGTTGGATGATCTTCTAGGGGGTCACGTGTATTAGACGAAGTTTAGTGTGGGGGAACAAGATTTTTAATTAAGTCTCTTCTTTCACCCATCCCGAAAGTTAATCTAGCAACAAGGAAACCCTAGAAGTTTAGTGTGCAAGTAGGTATCTAGGTTTATCTGGAAACCCTAGAAGCCACGTAATTAAAATTTTCCAAACAGATTAGAGGATGTCTAACTTGGTTTTGCAGGGTTTGTATATGATGTGGTATAACCTTCATCATCATAATGAGTTTTTGTATGAGATGGTTATATGTTGTAATGTTAAGTGGCCTACGCGTCACAACATGATGGCTGGAGCCACGAGATTTCCACCTTAATGTAAATATCATAGAGATAGGTTACTGGTGATGGTGTCAAGATGTACACGGAGGATCCCGATGAGGAGAAGGTGTACCAAGGTGCGGGACGAGGAGCTATAATTTCGTGCCATGGCGGAATTTTAGATTTTGGTGCCACGACAACATTTTCTGAAACGATTGCCACGACAACATTTTCTGAGATTGCCGCCACGACAAAATTTTTGAAACGGTTGCTGTCATGGAAAGGTCACGGCAAATGTCCTAGTGTGAGGACTTAGTCGTGAGGCCAACACATCTATGTGGTAGCTTGAGAGGAGTTTATCGGGATGAGAGACGCAACACACAAGACAAGGATTTAGACAACTTCGGGCCCCGGGAAACATCATCCGGTAATAGCCCTACATGATCTTTGTGGCTAGGTCTCATTATACTCACAAGGGAGACGCTGCATAACCGGCTCTCCTCTAGTTGTGTCTAGCCTTAACAATTATTTTTCTGCCCTCCCCTTGAGGTGCCCTGCCCCTCCTTATATAAGTTGAAGGGGTGGGTTACATGTAGAGTCAAACTTGGATTAGGAATTAACCTATTTTGACGTTTTACCATGGGCTTCTTAACGTCTTGGGCTTCTTAATGTCTTGGGTTTCTTAACGTAAGCCGACTTACAATCTGACTTACAATCTGGCTTAACTATTTGGCTTAACTGTCTGCCGGCTTACCATGCTTAACTGTTTGTCATCTTACCATGCTTAACTCTCTGCCGGCTTACCATGCTTAACTCTCCGCCGGCTTAACCAGCTTAACTGTCCGCCGGCTTAACCTGCTTAACTATCCGCCAGCTTAACCATGCTTAACTGTCCGCCGACTTAAAATCTGCCGGGTTACCAATGAAATACCAAGTCCCAGCCGGTTCATATCTCTGGCCGGGTCACACCGCGGGGTATATCCCCAACATTAGCCCCCAGTTTAATTTGGATTCATCCATGTTAAACTAATCCTGTAAAACAAACACAATAACAATTTTGATAGATTATTCCCTGGGTTAAGAACTCTTGTAAGCTGGCACCTGATCATCTTTAACTCCTTGGTATTTCCTTCTTCTAGAAAATCTGGGTCAATAGGCCAGCTTCATAATCAATTTGCTGACATTTTTTTCTCACAGAAAAACATTGGTCATGAAATACTCATCTGATTTTTAGCCAGCTTGAAGATGTAGAACTTGCCGGTTTGTCATTGCCAAAATATTCGATTTGTAAGTATTGATGGCACCGTGTCATAATTGTTGTTAACATCAAACTTGAAAATGTACTTCCCTTATATGTAGCCCCCAAGTACTGGGTTGTCATGCCTGCAGCAACCTGGGACTTGTAATTATCTTTAAGCTCATAAAAACTTCAACCAGCTTAGCCCCCAAGGGCTGGCTCGGTAAGATAAATACTGAGCTGGGACTTTGTATATAATTCACTGATAATAACATCATATGATGTAATCTCCACCATGGGGCTTGAAACCATGTCCACAAGGTTAAGAGCTCTATAATCTACCAACTGAATAGTAGACCTTTCAACATAATGGATTAAGGCTTGTGTACCTTGAATTTTTTGACAGGAGCAATTGGTAGCCCCCAAGGGCCGGCTCATTACAATGTGATGAGTCGGATCTTCAATAAGTTGAGCAAAAAATGACTTTGCATTAGCCCCCAAGTGCCATAGTGCATGCTAGTAGTGACATGGGACTTGCATATTTGACGTAATCTCAATTTGAATAATGTAGCCCCCAAGTGCTGGGTCGTAAGCCTGCAGCGATTCGGGACTATTCCCTCCATTGTAAAAATAAATCATGTCCATTGATAAAATAATAACCATTGCGCTGAAGCGACTTTGAAGACCTCCATCATAATATTGGCTATTGATAACCATAATAAAAATCCAGCCATGTTGGCTATTAAAGATTTGAATAATATAATCCGGTTTTGAAAACCAGTTCCTATGATATTGAATCGTACTACCAGTTTAGGATACCTATGTAGTAAGGGTGAGCAACCCAAAGCTTTAGAAGCCAATATTTCCAAGTGCTTGATATCATTATGTATGGGCGGCTTGTCGCCTCTCATTAAGTCGGGTAATAGAAACCATGGGTATGCTTTAAATATGAGCTGTGAGATTAAAGGCTACATGGCCGGGATCACTTTAGACCAAAGGCATGATAATATCAAGAAGAACCGGAAAAAACTTCAAAAAAACTCAAGCCAAATGATAAAAAACGAGGCTATGCTTCGAATACGAGCAGGAAGCCGGACCATAAGGGTTAATAGCTATGATTCAAATACGATCAGGAAGCCCCCGAATGGTTTTTGGCATTGCGCCGATCAAAGGGGTACCAACATCTATGATTCGAATACGATCAGGAAGCCCCCAGTGACCAAAGTATTTAACGGCTATGGTTCGAATACGATCATGAGCCAGACCAAGAGGGGTTAATAGCTGTGATTCGAATATGATCCAGCCCCCAAGTGATCTAAGTGTTTACGACTATGGTTCGAATACGACCAGGAAGCCGGACCAAAGGGGTTAATAGCCATGATTCAAATATGATCAAGCCCACAATGATCAAATTGTTTAACGGCTATGATTCAAATACGATCAATAAGCTAGACCAAAAGGGGTTAATAGCTGTGATTCGAATACGACCAAGCCCCCAAATGATCAAAATGTTTAACGGCTATGGTTCGAATACGACCAGGAAGCCGACCAAAAGGGGTTAATAGCTATGATTCAAATACGATCAAGCCCCCATTTGGTATTTGAAGCAGGGTACCTATGTTTGAGTTGTGCTTTTGCAACAGACTCTCTTTGGTCCCTTTAATTTTCTCTAAGAACTTGAACTTTGCGAGAGATAAATTCTTCTTGAGCCAGAATTTTAAACCGGATAGTTGAGAGCTTCAAAGCTTTGTGAGAGACAGATTTATCTTGAACCAGATTTTAAATCGGCATTCTTCATTTTGAGCCAGAAATTTTCTGACGGCCCTTAAATTTTCATCAATATAGCAGTAGCCTCTAGGACCGGGTTATCTTTCCCTCTGAAAGTGCGTTATATCGACTAGAGGGGGGGTGAATAGGAGACTTTTATGAATTCTTCACTGAGGAATTTGCCGGTGAGGAAATTCCTTAGTGAAGAACTACTTGCAGCGGAATAAGTATTCAGAAGTAAGCATAACAGGATACATGCATGGTCATCGTGATGAAATGAAGACACACACAGAGTACAGAAAGCGTAAACACAGGATAACACAAGATGAAGACAAACAGACTGAAGAAATTGAACTGAGGAAATTGAGAAAGTCTTTAGTCAAATTCTTCAAACACAGATATGAACAATCACACAACACAGTAATGAGGAAATGAAAGAGTTGAGGAAATAGAACCAGTTAGGTTGGTGAAGACAATGATTTGGTAGACCAGTTCCAACTGCTGTCTCAGTTGTACGTCTGGTTGGAGCGGCTGAGTATTTAAACTCGAGGACACACAGTCCCGGACACCCAGTCGCTGAGCACGCAGCTCAGGACACCAAGTCCTCACCGTATTCTCCTTGAACTAAGGTCACATAGACCTCGTCCAATCACTCGTGGTAAGTCTTCAGGCGACTTCCAAACTTCACAGACTCGGTCACTCGGCGATCCACAATTCCTCTTGGACGCTCTAGACCATGACGCCTAACCGTCTGGAAGAAGCACAGTCTTCAAAGGTAACAAGCGTCGGATCCACGTAGGATCAATCTCTTCAGTGATGCTCAATCACTTTGGGGTTTGTAGGTGTTTGGATTTGGGTTTTCCTCACTCGATGATTTTCGCTCAAAGTCCTCGGAGGATGGGTTGCTCTCAAATGACAAGTGTCAGTTTCTCTCGGAGCAGCCAACCAGCTAGTGGTTGTAGGGGGCGGCTATTTATAGCCTAGGGAGCAGCCCGACATGATAAGACATAAATGCCCTTGTATGATATGACCGTTAGGTGGATAAGATATTTTGGGACAGCTGGCGCGCAGCACAGCAACGGTCGGAAATTTGACTCTCGAATTCCTCAGGGCTATCATGTTCCTCACTGTGTAGGCAATCCGCACTGGCGAATTCCTAACTCCTCAGTCAGAACAAATTCCTCAGCGACCAGAAGAACTTCGTCTCTGTCACTGAAGAAATTGACTGAACTGTATGAGATTTCTAAAGGCTTCACTCGAAGGGTTTGGTAGGTGTAGGATTTTGAGTTGAGCATCACATGGAAAATTTTCCTTAGTATTTCCTCGACCCCCTTTAACAGTATGGTGTTTCCTATGACTCAATAAAGAGAAAAACAAAACTATTGAAACAAAGTCTTCAAGCTTCATATTCCTCGCATGAATATCAAGTCTTCACGGACACACCAATTTCTTAATTTTCAAAGTCTTCATGAAAGTCTTCAGGAATACCAAAATCTTCAGTCGAAGATATTCATTTTTAGGGGTCGACTTTCTCTGCAAATATCAAACTCCTCATAGACTTATAGACCTGTGTACACTCATAAACACATTAGTCCCTTAACCTATAAGTCTTCAATACACCAAAATCACTAAGGGGCACTAGATGCACTTACAATCTCCCCCTTTTTGGTGATTGATGACAATATAGGTTAAGTTTTCAACGGGGATAAACATATAAAGTGTAAGTACTGATATTGAGGAATTTGATTGCAAGATATAGAAGAACTCCCCCTGAAGATGTGCATAGTGAGGAATTTGCTTTAGAGGCAATTGCACATTTGAAGAGTTGAATCATGGAGATCTCCCCCTATATCTTGTAATTCATACACGCATTTGACATATAATATGAAGAATTTGAAATGCATGATGATGATGAAATATGGTGCCTGATGAAATTCAGCATGCGTGCAATAATATTAATGAGGAACAAGCATACAGAATCACACATCAAGAGTATCAGATCACAGTGCATCAAAAGTATCAGAGCACCATCGGGTTTAAGATTACAAGTCGATCCAATAAAGTTTCAGAAGAATGAGAGTTGTAACTTAGCAAAAAACGCCCATATAATAGACCCGCTTGACTCAAATTTCTCCCCCTTTGTCATTGAATGACCAAAAGGTTCGAAACTGAGGACTAACGCCCCTGAAGAATATCAAGTTAATGGAGGAGCACCAGCGTTGTCGGGGTCGGTTGTCGTAGTAGGGTCTGCCGCAGTGTCGTCCAAGTCTTCATTTTCATCAGTGTCGCGCGATGAAGAATAGGAGCTGGCCACCAAGGAAGGAACCTTGACCTTCTTGAATTTCTTCGGTGGAGGTGCAGACCAGTCAAATTATTCCTTGAGACCCATGTTCTTCAGATCATTTGCGCTGTAGACATGAGATAGAACAGCCCAGGTACAGTTGAAGGTTTCATGGAGGTAGTAGTGGTTTTTCTTCACTGCATTGTGTGTTGAGGTCATGTTGTGAAGAATTGAACCAAACTAACGCTTGACCCATTTATGATTGCGATCAACTTTTTGATGAAGACTGAGGAGTAACTCACGATTAGTCATCACCCTGGGTGCCGTGGCTTGAGGATTTTGCTTAGCGGCAGAGTCATGTGTGGCAGAGTCATCATTGGTGGAGTAGGATGCAGCCTTGCAAAATTGACCATCCAATGGAGGAATGCCTTCATCTATCACAGCAGTTGCCTTGCCTTTGTCATCGGCTGAGGAAAATGTCCATTTGAGGACTTCAATTGGAGGCAAGTAGCTGTCGTGGTTTAGAGTATCAGCCTTGTAATTGAGTGAAGACCTTGTCCTGATGAATCTCATAATCCATGGTGCATACGGCTTCACCTCAAATGGTGATATAGCAATATTTGCCAGAGTCCTCATGAAGAAATCATGGAAGTTGACTGGAACGCCATGAATGATATTGAAAAGCATATTCTTCATGATGCCAACGACTTCTTCATCATTTGAGTCGTGGCCTTTGATAGGACTCATTGTCTTTGTCAGAATGCGATAGACAGTCCGAGGCACATACAGTAATTCGTTGACAAGGAATTTGGTTCGAGGGGCCTGCCCTGGCTTCAAAGGCTTCATCAGCACTTGCATGTAATGATTTGAAAGCTTAGGTTCACTGTAGACGCAACGAGCACCGTCAAGGGGAGGACTGAGTGGTAAGACACGAAGCAATTCAGTAGTTGGTGCCTTGTAGTGAGTATTTTCAGACATCCAGTCCAGCACCCATGAATTCACATCTTCAGAATTTCCTGTGATGTGCAGCGTCACATAGAATTGAAGAATGAGTTTTTCATTCCAATCATAGATGTCAGTGCAGAAATTTAGCAATCCAGCATCGTGAAGAACATTGAGGACTGGCTCGAAGCACGGCAGAGACTCCTTGTCCACGTGAGGAATATGTTCGTGATCGAAGACTTTGTCTTTGTTGAACAGTACTGAGGAATAGAAATTGGCTTGACTAGCAGTCCAGAAACACCTCTTCCTTATGCGAGCAGAATCATAGGGGTTGTAGTCTGTGAAGAACCCATGCTCGCTGAAGAAATCTTCAGCCTTAAACTTTTGCTTCTTTGAGAATGGATCCTTTGGTTTGGGCAGAGGAGTGTCAGTGAGTTGCATCACAACCTCAGGAATCGCAATCTCAGGTTCTTCAGGCTGAGGAATTTCTGGTTCCTCTTCAGTGGCAGTCTGCGTGTTCAAAGGATCAGCAATAGCAGTTTCTTTAGCACTAGTGGCTGGAATGTCTTCATGCACAAACGAGGTGGGATGAGTTTCTTCAGAGCCCAATTGAACGGTTGGTGCAGGGGACTGAGGTATTTGTTGTATTAGGGTGAAGAGTGGAGAATTGGGGTGCTGACTTTCCCAAAAGTCATCATTCATCACGGGTGTTGTGCAGCCAATGTCCATGTCTTCATCTTCAATTTCTTCAATGCCATCCTCTTCAGCTGTGAACTAAGGCATTGGCGAGGAAGCAATAGGTGTTGAAGGGATCGCATCCACTTCAATTTCTTCATCAATCTGCTCTGACGAAGCAGCAGAATGATTTTCTTCATTAGATGCGCTAGGGATCACATATTCTTCACCAAAAGGAACAAGGTCCTTTGATGGCATGGTGGAAATTGGAACAACATCAATTGGATTTTCAAGTGAGCTGGTCATAGGCTTCATCTTCTTTGGAGCTGAAGATTCTGAAGCACTTGATGCTTTCCTTTTCTTCACTGCAGCTCGCTCTGCAGCCTTGGTCTTCCTCACATCTGATGCAGATGGAAGGGTAGGAGTTGGTGTAGGCGCAGGAGGAGCTGAGGAATCTGGTTGATTTTCTTTAGGCACAACTGATGTAGTTGCCCTGACTTCTTCAGTTTCTTCAGGCGCACCACTAGTGGATGCCCTGGCAATTTTTTCAGCGGCTGGAATGGAGTCATCAGCCCTGGAACTAGCATTTTCATCAGCAGCCTAAATGTCATCAGTGGTGCTAGCATGTTCTTCAGTTGGTTGAGCAGACGCTTCAGCTTGAGGAATTTCTTGTTGCGATGGGGCTGCAACATTTGTGAACTTCTCAGTCAGTTTAACGAACCTGACTTTGGCTCCTTGCCAATCAGCATAGTAAGCATTGAAATCATCGCTGAGGGCTTTGATTTCAGACCGGATCTGGAGGAGTTCATCAGTTGTCATTTTGACAATGTTTTTCCTCAGGAACTTCTCTTTCTTGAACTGAGCCTTCTTGATTTGCATGGCCTTTTCAAATTTCCATTTCTCTTCAGTGATGAAATGGGTCAGCATGTGACTTTGACCAGGAGTCAAATGAAAATCAGGCATAGGAGTATTTGGGTCCTTGTGCCAGAGATCAATGTAATCTAGGATCGCCCTTGGATCCAAAAGCAGTGGCACATTTGTGCCTTTGGCTCTAGTGGCCCTTTCTTTTCTATCTTTGATGATTTCTACAAGTTCATCATCATCAGCTTCATCGTCAGATGGCACTTGGAAGGCAACCTGTTTCTTCTTTGGACTTGGCCGAGGACCTCGACCAGCCGTTGCCTTTGTCTTCAGCAGAGTGGGGCCTGATGAAGATTTTGGTGCAGCTGAGGAACTCGCTGAGGCACCAGAGGCAATAGAGATACCTGTAGTCCTTTGGCACGTGGCCATATGTACAGGTGTTGAGGACTTTGCTGGAGCAGCTGAGGACTTTGGAGGAGGAGCAGAGGACTTTGGAGGAGCAGGAGCAGCATGAGGAACTGGCCGTGAGGGCTTTGAAGAATCTGGCCGTGAGGGCTTTGAAGAATCTGGCCGTGAGGGCTTTGAAGATTCTGGCCATGAGGGCATTGCTGAGGAACTTGGCCATGAGGGAATAGTTGGTGAAGCACTTGGCTTGTGAGCGGGCTTCTTTGCCATTGATTTTCTTGGCCTGACAGAGGCCTCAGTGGCAGCAACAGCAACAGAGTCTTCATTGAATTTCCTCACTGCTTCTTTGACTTGTCTCGCCAACTTGGCTTGGCGCTTGGCCCATTCTTCAGGAAAGTCCTCACCACGCTTGATGCTGGTGGGGTCAGCTTCTTGGCCAGGTGCCAATGGAGCTCTTGGGCATGGAGGATTTAGTGCGAATTTCTTCATATACTTCGGAGTTACATATATGTACTCCCTCCATTCTCTTGCCCATCTCCTTTCAATCTTCTGTATGCGCACCTTGCGCTGATTTTTATTTTCCTTCCGAACTTAGCCTCATCAGGTGTGCAATAGTCAGCATAGATGGCCTCAAGTATTTCAAAAGCAGTCATGACCTCAGGCTTCTTTCCTCCTTTCTGTGGCTTCTTACCGTCTGCCATATTGTTCAGATGAGGAATTTGAGCAATCAAATTCTCTGAAGAAGTATGCAACTTTTCTTTGAGGAACGCTGCAAATGAGTTAAGTTGATGAGAACCTAGTGATTCAGCAGCGGACATGAGTACCGGTGAACAGAGTATAGTTGCAAGGAATTTGAAGAGGTCATATGCGTTCTCAGAAGGTTTTTCAAAAAGAACAAGTTTGAGGAATTTGACCAGATGAGCCTTGAAGAATTTCACTAAGCGTTCTTTGTCTCAGGTTCCAGAGTTGTATAGATCAAGGATCCACACAATTGAGGAATCTTGAAGAAAAATGATGCTTAGAGAAACGAATCAAGAACAGATGACTAGTGAGGTGTTTTGTGTGTGAGGATTTGAAGAATAAAACACCTTTGAAGATTTTGTAGAGAAAATTTGAATCAAAGAGGGCAGTAAAAGTAACTTTTAATTACCCTTGATGAAGAACACGACGATCTGTGAAGTAGAACAGTGAAGTTCATCGGTGTAGATCTTCCACGCCCTAACTCGGCGGAGGAAGACAGCTATAGCGGCGGCGGAGTGAAGATTTCCACGGCCGGCGCGAGTACGACGGCGACGAGGTTGAGGCAGTGAAGCTCTTCCTCACCGGTGACGATGGAGTAGCGGCGGCGCTAGGGTTTGAGAAGCTCGAGCGAGAGAGAGAGAGAGAGAGAGAGAGAGCGGTCGAGCGGAGTAAAGGAAGTGAGGAAGGGGTAAGGGGGTATTTATAGTCGCAGTGAAAAACTATTTGCCCGAAGATTTAGGACGAACATGCCCCTGACCCTTCTCATCCGTTTGACATGTGTCGCCCCCGTACTGAGAAGTGGAGATCGTGTTAGATCGTGGGTGAGTAGATAAATCTATCGTGAGATGCGGAACGGTTTGAGCGGTAAAACCGAAAATTTGGATAAGATAAGTTTTTAAGTTCCGTTCGCAATTTCTTCAGCTGACAAGGACACAGTGAAGATTTTGAACGAGTTTCAAATAGAACGCACATGAAGAATTTGTGAATAGACTGGGTTGAGTATAGCATAGAGGGGAAAGGGTCCGATCACATTCACTTAGCAGAAAATGCAACTTGAAGAAATAGCCATAAGTGAATGCTGTATAGGACATAAACTCTTATATATATAGCCAATGAAGAAAAACGACGGAAACAGTGAAGATTTTGAAAAGTTAAAGAATTTGAAAAACTGAAGAATTTCTAAACTGAGGAAATTCAAAAATGAAGATTTTCAACTTTGGTGGTGGCGTGACCCACCGTATAAGAATGATGATTTCAGACACCGCGTACAATTGTCGTAGGGTTCTGAGAATCAAATTCTTCATTAATTTCTTCACACTTAGAGTGTTATTCTTCATTGATTGAAGAAAATGTTTCTTCATGTGTTGCACATCTAAGTCATCAATTTTGCATAAGTGTTAGGATGAGTGTCCTTTTTCAAAGAACATTCGAAGACTCTAAGATATTTAGCTCACACCGCAACTTGCTAAATCTCTTCTCATCCAAGGGCTTTGTCAAGATATCAACCAGCTGTTCTTCAGTCTTCACGTGCTCGATGGAGATGTCGCCCTTTAACACATGATCACGAAGAAAATGATGATGGATCTGAATGTGCTTTGTCTTCGAGTGCTGAACTGGGTTGTGAGCAATCTTGATTGCACTCTCATTGTCACAGAGGAGAGGCACATTCTTCACGTTGACGCCATAGTCCTTGAGGGTTTGCTTCATCCATAGCAGTTGAGCACAGCAAGAACCAGCAGCAATGTACTCAGCTTCTGCAATAGACAGTGATACGGAGTTCTGTTTCTTCGAGGACCAACAGACCAAAGATCGTCCGAGGAAATGACAAGTACCAGATGTTGGCTTGCGGTCCACACGATCACCAGCATAGTCAGAGTCAGAATATCCAATGAGATCAAAAGTTGAGCCCTTGGGGTACCATAATCCTAGTGTTGGTGTGTGAGCTAGATATCGAAGAATATGCTTCATAGCCTTATGGTGTGATTCCTTTGGTGCAGCTTGAAATCGGGCACACATGCAAACACTAAGCATTATATCTGGCCTAGATGCACATAAGTACAATAAAGAACCAATCATGGAGCGGTATACCTTGTGATCGAAGTCAATACCATTTTCATCGATGCATAGATGGCCATTTGTGGGCATAGAAATTTTGACGCCTTTGCAATCTTGCATGCCGAATTTCCTCAGAACATCCTTGAGGTATTTCTCCTGAGATATGAATATGCCATTGTGCTTTTGACGAATTTGAAGACCTAAGAAGAATTTCAACTCTCCCATCATAGACATTTGATATTCTTCACTCATCATATAGGCAAATTCATCACTATAACGTTGGTCAGTACAGCCAAAAATAATATCATCAACGTATATTTGGCACACAAACAGTTCACCATCATAAGATTTAGTAAATAGAGTAGGGTCGAGTGAACCGGGTGTGAAGCCATTCTTCATGAAGAATTCCATCAAAGTATCATACCACGCCCGAGGGGCCTGCTTGAGGCCATAGAGGGCCTTGTTGAGTCTGAAGACTTTGTCTGGATTCTTTGGATCTTCAAAACCTGGGGGTTGAGCAACATATACTTCTTCCTCAAGCTTACCATTGAGGAATGCACTTTTCACATCCATTTGATATAAAGTGATATTATGATGGTTAGCATAAGCAAGTAATATGCGAATAGCCTCAAGTCTAGCAAGAGGTGCAAAAGTTTCATTGAAATCAATTCCTTCAACCTGTGTTTAGCCTTGAGCTACAAGTCGTGCCTTATTCCTCACCACAAGGCCATTTTCATCTTGCTTGTTGCGGTAGATCCACTTTGTGCCAATGATATTAAGCTTGCGAGGATCTGGACGTTTGACCAGTTCCCAGACATTGTTGAGCTCGAACTGATGTAATTCTTATTGCATGGCCTGAATCCACTCAGGCTCCAGAAATGCTTCATCTACCTTAGTGGGCTTTGTGATAGAGACAAAAGCATAGTGCCCACAAAAGTTAGATAAATGTGAAGCTTTTGAGCATGTGAGAGGACCTGGTGCTTCAATGTCATCGATGATCTTTTCAACTTGCACTTCTTTTGCAATGCGAGGATGAGCTGGTTGTCGTCGAGGAACTTGATCAACATTTTCTTCAGCACCATTTTCTTCAGCATTGTCTTCAGGTGCATTAGCTCGACGATCTTCGCGTTCTGGAATGAATTCTTCAGTAGATTCTTCGGTAGGAATGACATCCTCAGTAGCCTTGAACTTGGTAGAATCCTCAGGTGCTGGTTCATCTATCACAGAAGGTAGGTGCTCTCTTTGCGGGCCATTAGTTTCATCGAACCGCACATCTACAGTTTCAACAACTTTGTGAAGAACGTTGTTGAAGACTCTGTAGGTGTGCGAGTCCTTTCCATAACCAAGCATAAAACCTTCATGTGCTTTCGGTGCAAATTTAAAATTGTGATGAGGATCTCTAATCCAACATTTAGCACCGAAGACTTTGAAATAACTCACATTGGGTTTCTTGTCAGTGAGGAGTTCATAGGCAGTCTTCTTGAAGAATTTGTGAAGATATACCTGATTGATGACGTGGCATGCAGTATCAATTGCCTCAATCCAGAAACAATGTGGCGTCTTGTATTCATAAAGCATAGTGCGAGCCATTTCAGCGAGGGTTCTGTTCTTGCGCTCCACAACGCCATCCTGCCGAGGAGTATAAGGAGCGAATCACTCATGAGTAATACCAAGTTCATCAAGATAGCCATCAAGACCGGTATTCTTGAACTCAGTCCCATTGTCAGTTCTAATGTGCTTGATCTTCACACCAAAGTTGGTTGAAGCCCTCGAGGAAAATTGTTTGAAGATTTCCTGCACTTCATGTTTGTAAGTAACAATGTGTACCCATGTGTAACGAGAATAGTAATCAACAATAACAAAGCCATATAGAGATGCATCATTTGAAACAACAAAATAATGATTAGGACCCAAGAGATCCATGTGAAGCAATTCGAATGGACGAGTAGTGGTCATGATAGTCTTCGCGGGATGCTTGGCCTTTGTCATCTTTCCAGCTTCACAAGCTCCGCATAAGTGATCCTTGAGGAATTTGACATTCTCAATGCCAATGACATGCTTCTTCTTCGCAAGCGTGTGCAAATTCCTCATGCCAGCATGACCAAGTCGTCGATGCCATAGCCAGCCTTCTAAAGCTTTTGCCAGTAAGCACACTGCTGCTTGTGGTCCTGTAGAGAAATCAACAATATACAGATCTCCTCTCCTAAAGCCTTCGAAGACTTTGGAATGGTCAGCTTCCATGATCACAACACAACGATATCTTCCAAAAACAACAACCATATCGAGATCACAAAGCATTGAGACAGACATCAGGTTGTATCCTAAGGACTCGACAAGCATGACTTTGTCCATGTGACGATCCTTTAAGATCGCAACCTTACCTAGACCCAATACCTGACTTTTGCCTTTGTCAGCGAAGATGATGTGCTTCAGATGTGACGGTGATAAGGGAGCATCCATCAATAGGTTCTTGTCACCAGTCATGTGATTTGTACATCCACTACCGAGGACCCACTCATTTGCTTTTGGCTAATCATCCTGCAGATGAATTAGTGCATCTTATGAACTCATATACTTCATCAATGAAGAATATGACGTCCAATTCATTAGTTCAATTTCACCAAGAAATAGCACAGATAAGCAGTGTGAGGACGTGTGAAATGAAAGTTCATTTCATCGAGATTCGCCTGCATCCTTTCAGGCATTTTTGTCAGGCCCCAGCAAATTCTTCAGACGTTAAAGCACGTCTGGAGACCTGACCCTGTATAAGAGATTAGTTCTTTTTCTTCACCACCCACATCTGAAGGGGTGGCAAAGAATTCATCACTCTGCGAGCACCATATGAGAAAGGTGGCATAGAAGCTAGTCCACTTCGTTTCACATAAGATGGGTTAGGGTAAGCATATGAATAAGCAGAGAAATTCTTCGAGGACTTATGAACATAATGGTTTGAAGAATAATGCGCATATTCATAGCCCTTAGCTCTACCCTGCGAAACAGAAGGGTTAGCACGATGATGTTCATATGAGGACTTTGATCCATTTGAGGAATTTGATCCATGTGAAGAATTGGGTCCATATGAAGAATTGGATCTGGGGTTCCTGTTCTTCGCAGGTGGTGTCATGAGGACATTCACCTGAAGACTTTCAACATAACTTTTGGGGACCCAGATTTTCTTCATAGGGGAACCGTTCCTGCAGTTAGTACCAACATATCTAGCAAATACTTCACCATTCTGATTTTTGAACATTTTATAGTTGGAGTCAAATGACTCATCAAAAGAATGAGGAGATTCACATGTAAAGCCAGATAAGTTAGATGGATCAACTGGAGGTCCCTTTGCAGCAACCCATGAGGTTTTGGGGTACTGCTCAGGCTTCCAATATGTTCCATCAACATTGAGTTTCCTCTCAAAGGCAATACCCACTTTCTTAGGGTTTCTGTTGAGGATTTGCTTTTTGAGCACATCACAAAGAATCTGATGCCCTTTGAGGCTTTTGTACATGCCTGTCGTGTACAATTCCTTCAGCCCTGCATCATTAGTAGTACTAGCAATGTCCTCAGATGAGGAATTAGTGATAGCAGAGGCAGGTGAAGGATTTGTAACAGTTGAAGCATTTGAACATTCAGGTGAAGAATTAGCAGATTCACGTTCAATGCACTTTAAGCATGGAGGAACAAATTCTTCTTGAGTGGCGCTGATTTGTTGAGCAAGTAATGAATCGCGCTCCTTCTGAAGATCTTCATAACTCACTCTTAGCTTCTCAAGATCTTGCTTTCTTTGAAGAAATTCATAAGAAAGCTTCTCGTGATCAGATAAGAAAGTTTTATGATGACTTTGAAGGTTGTCAAACTTAGACTGAAGTATCTGAATATTTTCAGTTAAGTCTTTAGTGCGGTCCATTTCATCACCCAACATATCATCACTTTTGTCTAGCATGTTTTTAAGTTTTTCAATAGCCTTTTGTTGTTTCACAACAATCTTAGTAAGTTTAGAGTATCTAGGCTTAAGATTTTCATCAGATTCATCCTCACTAGATTCAGAGGAGGGGTATTTTGTTACCTTGGCACCCTTTGCCATGAAGCAATAGGTGGGAGCGTAGTCATCATTATCTTCATCAGCGTTGTTAGTGTTGCCATTTTCTTCAGAGTTGAAGATAGACTTGCTGACCAATGTGGTAGCAAGAGCTAGACTTGCCACACCTGACTCAGACACCTCGGATGCCTCCTCTTCCTCATGTTCCTCAGATTCAGCTTCAGAGTCCATTTCCTTGCCAATGAATGCCCGAGCCTTCTTGGAGCTGCTCTTCTTGTGAGATGAAGACTTTGAGGATTTTGATGATGAAGACTTTGAAGATTTCTTCTTCTTCTTGGCGTCATCAGAACTGTAATCCTTGTATTTCTTCTTCTTTAATTCCTTGTCCCACTGAGGACAATCTTGAATGTAGTGACTAGGCTTCTTGCATTTGTGGCATAGCCTTCTCTTATAGTCACTTGATGAGGAATCACTACTCCTTGAGGATTTTCCAAAGCGACCACATCTTGAGAACTTCTGGAACTTCTTCACGAGCAGTGCTAGCTCCTGGCTCAATTCTTCAGGATCACCAAGGCTACTACCAGAATCTTCACATTCAGATTCAGACACAGCCTTGGCCTTCAGGGCACGTGGTTTGCCATAGCTTGGACCATAGAGATCTCTCTTTTCAGCAAGCTAGAACTCATGAGTATTTAGCCTCTTGATGATATCAACGGGATCTAGTGACTTGTAATCAGCATGCTCTTGAATCATCAGTGCAAGAGTGTCAAATGAAGAATAGAGTGATCTCAGCAATTTCTTCACCACCTCATGGTCGGAGATGTAAGTGGCACCGAGCGCTTGGAGATCATTTGAGATATCAGTGAGGCGATCGAAGGTTTGGTGAACATTTTCATTGTCGAGTCTTTTGAACTGGTTGAAGAGATTGCGAAGAACGTCAACACGAGAGTCACGTTGAGTTGAGACTCCTTCGTAAGCTTAGCGGTTTCCAAAGCACTCACTCTACCATATTTCCCTTTACTCAGATGACCACATATGATATTCTTCGCTTGAGAATCGAGTTGCTTGAATCTCTTCACATCAGCAGCATTCAGAGAAGGTGTGACTGAGGGAACACCATTTTCCACAACGTACCAGAGATTGTTGTCAATTGCTTCAAGATGCATTCGCATCTTATTCTTCTAGTAGGGGTAATCCGTGCCATCGAAGGTAGGACACCCAGCGGAGACCTTGATCATACCTGCGGTCGACATAACTAGAACTCCAGGTGGTTAAACCAAAATCACACAGAACAAGGGAGTACCTCACTCTGATACCAATTGAAAGTGCATTATATCGACTAGAGGGGGGGTGAATAGGAGATTTTTATGAATTCTTCACTGAGGAATTTGCTGGTGAGGAAATTCCTTAGCGAAGAACTACTTGCAGCGGAATAAGTACTCAGAAGTAAGCATTACAGGATACATGCATGGTCATCATGATGAAATGAAGACACACACAGAGTACAGAAAGCGTAAACACAGGATAACACAAGATGAAGACAGACAGACTGAAGAAATTGAACTGAGGAAATTGAGAAAGTCTTCAGTCAAAGTCTTCAAACACAGATATGAACAATCACACAACATAGTAATGAGGAAATGAAAGAGTTGAGGAAATAGAACCAGTTAGGTTGGTGAAGACAATGATTTGGTAGACCATTTCCAACTGCTGTCTCAGTTGTACGTCTGGTTGGAGCGGCTGAGTATTTAAACTCGAGGACACACAGTCCCGGACACCCAGTCGCTGAGCACGCATCTCAAGACACCAAGTCCTCACCATATTCTCCTTGAACTAAGGTCACACAGATCTCGCCCAATCACTTGTGGTAAGTCTTCGGGCGACTTCCAAACTTCACAGACTCGGTCACTCGGTGATCCACAATTCCTCTTGGACGCTCTAGACCATGACGCCTAACCGTTTGGAAGAAGCAAAGTCTTCAAAGGTAACAAGCATCGGATCCACGCAGGATCAATCTCTTCAGTGATGCTCAATCACTTTGGGGTTTGTAGGTGTTTGGGTTTGGGTTTTCCTCACTCGATGATTTTTGCTCAAAGTCCTCGGAGGATAGGTTGCTCTCAAATGACAAGTGTCAGTTTCTCTCGGAGCAGCCAACCAGCTAGTGGTTGTAGGGGGCGGCTATTTATAGCCTAGGGAGCAGCCCGACATGATAAGACATAAATGCCCTTGTCTGATATGACCGTTAGGTGGATAAGATATTTTAGGACAGCTGGCGCGCAGCACAGCAACGGTCGGAAATTTGACTCTCAAATTCCTCAGGGCTATCATGTTCCTCACTGTGTAGGCAATCCGCACTGGCGAATTCCTAACTCCTCAGTCAGAACAAATTCCTCAGCGACCAGAAGAACTTCGTCTCTGTCACTGAAGAAATTGACTGAACTGTATGAGATTTCCAAAGGCTTCACTCGAAGGGTTTGGTAGGTGTAGGATTTTGAGTTGAGCATCACATGGAAATTTTTCCTTAGTATTTCCTCGACCCCCTTTAACAGTACGGTGTTTCCTATGACTCAAGAAAGAGAAAACCAAAACTATGAAAACAAAGTCTTCAAGCTTCATATTCCTCGCATGAATATCAAGTCTTCACGGACACACCAATTTCTTAAGTTTCAAAGTCTTCATGAAAGTCTTCAGGAATACCAAAATCTTCAGTCGAAGATATTCATTTTAGGGGTCGACTTTCTCTGCAAATATCAAACTCCTCATAGACTTATAGAACTGTGTACACTAATAAACACATTAGTCCCTTAACCTATAAGTCTTCAATACACCAAAATCACTAAGGGGCACTAGGTGCACTTACACCCTCCAATGACCCGGAGTTCTTGAATCTGCTTTAAACTGGCAATCATTTACTGAGCCATGTCATCGTAGCCCCCGAGTCTTTAAGACGACTCCAAGAGGTTGCTTGAGATTCTTCATAGTTGACCGTGATATAAACCGGTATGAGTCATTCAACAGCTCAGTAACATAGTAGTCCCTTTTTCAGTAGACAAGTTGCCCTGCATTAGAGAACTTGCAAGTCAGAGTAATTGCTCTTTTAAAGAAAGCAATATGTAATATAAAAATATACTGGATGGATTTCACCTGATATGTCAGGCCGGAAAGTATTCACCACGGAATTGATGATCACCATGATGAAGCTGAAAACACTCACGGGCGAGTTGTCCACGGGAGCAGACAAATGAACCGGCCTCGGCGTTGTAATCCAGCGGACGGGCGAAGTAACCATGTCATGCTGATGTAAATTGGGACGGAAAAACGGTGGTTTGCACATATATTCGTCGAGTATAATGGAACGGTCAGATGCTATCGCATGATGATCGTGGCGCGAGCTATACATCCATGACACGACACTCTTGCAGTGAACAATTGTCCTGCATAAACAATATTGCAGACCAAGGCAAAGATAAAATGTTCTTTGACAAAACAATATGTGCTAATAAAACAAACTTAGATGGATATCACCTGATTTGTTTGGATGACAGATGATCCTTGCATGGACCAGAATTTAACTGGAAAAGATGAAGGCCCAACAGCAGCGGGGATGCTCATATTATCAGCTTTTTAATATTATTTTCTTCAGCCGGCTCTCACATAAGCACCCGCCCCTCCCCCCTTTTTTATCTGATTCTCTTCAGGCATCTTGCCATATCTGTTGAGGAGTGTACAGAAGTAGAAGCCAGCACAACCGGGGTGGGTCAACAAGGCGCGATGGTGTACGCAGCCGCAACAGAGGAGGCACCGGGCGGAGCCGTATGAGACGGTGTGGGAGGCTAGCGCAGAAGGCGACCACTACAAATGGGCAAACGACGAGGCCCAACGGCTCAGGGGCATCGACCAACAACTCAGCGGCGGAGGCGGTGCTCGGAGGCCGCCGACCATGGCCGTAGCAGCAGCAAGGGTGACGCGCGCCTATGGAGTGGAGGCGCAACAACTCGCAGAAGTGGGAGATGATCAGCGGCGGCTCACGGGCGCAACAATGGACGGGTCAAGGGGGCCCACAGATGCAACAGGGGACGGGCTCAGGGCGGCTCACCTGATGTAGTTGACGCGAGCAGCGACTCAGAATAGCAGGGCAGTTTGCGGCAACTTGTGGCGCAGTGGCTCACCGCAAGGGTGATACGGCAGTGGAAGCGCGAGGCACCGAGGCAACGGCACTCGTGACCGCACTGGTGCAATAGTGAAGTCGTGCGCCACGAGGGAGGTTTGAGGCGGCTCATGCCGCAACGGAGAATGCGGCTCGCAGGCGCGGGCGAGTCAGCAGAAGCAGAGGCGACGCCTGACATGGCCGAATCAATGATGCGGCCCCCAGCGGCCGAGACGGGTGTTGTGGCAGCCCCTGGTGGAGCGAGGCTTCAACAGAAGTGGTCACTCGAGGCCACGATGGAAACGACAGCTAAAGGTGGGCCGCACGACGCATGAGCCGGAGGCCGCGATGGAGGCACGTGGCCCATTGGTTGAGGGCGAAAGTGAAGTCCGCGTATTTGGGCGGATCACGACACGGCCGCAGGGATTGCTCATAGCGACGGCTCAATGGCGACGCGAACCGGGGGTGGAGAACGACAGCGACTCAGGGCTGGCTCAACGGAGTTCGGCGGAACAAGGCCGGTGGCTCAGGAAACAGTTGCAATGGCCGGTGAATGCAGGGAAGCGACCTGGCGACGGATTCGCACGGGGTCATGGCCTCGGCGGATCTCCTACTGCAATTGATGCAGGCGATGGCTCTCCCGCTGTAGCAAGATGGAGGCGGTTCGTCGTAGTGTAGGGGGAGTGAGGCCGCCGATGACTCAGCAATGTCGCAGCGGCTGTGGAGGCCACTGGCGAGGTGACTTGCGGCCTGCAGCGCGTGTGCGACTCTGCCCTGGCAAAAACGACTTGAGGCGGCCGGGCGGAGTAGGGGAAGGCGGGCCGGCACTCGCGGGCGCGCGGATGCAGAGCCAGTGCGGGCGGGTGAAGGTGCCGAGCGGGGGCGTCCGCGGGAAGGAGCTGGCGAAGCCAACAAGAAATAGAGGCGAACCGGATTCCTCCTCCGGGTCGTGGTCATTGGATAACCCACATCCAGGTCACTTGATATTTTCCTTTTTTTAATCCAGACAAGAACTAGACGTAGCTAGTCGGCTCAGATTTGCTTCCCTCTTGATCTGGTGTCCTCTTTGAGTGGTCAACTTGAATCAGCTAGAGTGTATAATAGCAACGTTGCAGCAGAAACAAACTCGGACCATGATTAATGATAGTAGCGTGAACTCGGCGACTTGCAAAAACACATCCGACTGATTGTAAAACTTGCGGCTAGCGGATTAAATGGATCTGATCGTCAAGCAATGAATGTGTCGACTTTATCCAAATTTTCTCAGGCTAGGTCATCCTGCATGATTGTCGTCTCGTTCTTCTTCATCTAGTCAATTGCGAGCTTCTAGACCCCTAAGGAGCGCCCTCCAAGAACTCAACACCACCGTGCGCAAGCCCCACGGTGGGTGTTGGTGTCAAAACCGGTGGATCTCGGGTAGGGGGTCCCGAACTGTGCGTCTAAGGCTAATGGTAACAGGAGGCGGGGGACACGATGTTTACCCAGGTTCGGACCCTCTCTATGGAGGTAATACCCTACTTCCTGCTTGATTGATCTTGATGATATGAGTATTACAAGAGTTGATCTACCACAAGATCATAGAGGCTAAACCCTAGAAGCTAGCCTATGATTATGATTGTTGTTATCCTACAGACTAAACCCCCCGGTTTTTATAGACACTGGAGGGGGCTAGGGTTACACAGAGTTAGTTACAGAGAAGGGAATCTACATATCCGAATTGCCAAGCTTGCCTTCCATGCAAAGGAGAGTCCCACCCGGACACGAGACGAAGTCTTCAATCTTGTATCTTCATAGTCTGACAGTCCGGCATAGGCACATAGTCCGGCTGTCCGAGGACCCCCTAAACCCGGACTCCCTCAATAGCCCCTGAACTAGGCTTTAATGACGATGAGTCCGGCGCGCAGATTGCCTTCGGCCTTGCAAGGCGGGTTCCTTCTCCGAATACTCCAAACTAGATCTTGAAAACAAGAATCGTGTCCGGCTCTGCAAAACAAATTCCACATACCACCGTAGAGAGTACAATATTCCACGAGTCTAATCTGCTGACATTTTTTCCATAGCGTGACATCACACCGTGGCCCGATTCATTATTCAAACCGTTTTCTCAACCTGCTACTACACATCTTGCGAGGCCGTTTTATTGGCACGTCTTGTCAAAGCAGAGATCGTGTCCCCTTATCACGGGATTCTCATCAATAAGGGTGTGGGTAACCCAATCACGCCATTAGCACGACGCAGGGGAATACGCGAGTTTCTAGGGAAAGTGGGGAGGCGCACGATTTCTTCCGCCTTTATAAAGAGACAAGGATTCCCCTCTTTTCACCCACGCCTTCTTCTTCATCTGCTCATCCACCCTCGAGCTACAACGCCCAAGCTTTCGCCTTCTCCGCAAAAACATTCCAAACATGTCCGGAGCGGGAGGCAAGTGGATGTCATCCTCCGTTAAGAAGGAGGACATCAAGAAGCTTCGGGAGGCCGGATACTTGTCCAAGGACATCGCGCATCGGCTTCCGGCCGAAGGTCAGATCATCCCTACCCCAAAGCCCCAGGAAAGGGTAGTGTTCCTCTCCCACTTTGTCCGCGGGCTGGGATTCCCCCTCCACCCGTTTGTCCGTGGACTAATGTTCTACTACGGGCTGGACTTCCATGATTTGGCCCCCAACTCCATTCTCAACATCTCGGAGTTTATCGTCGTGTGCGAGGCCTTCCTTCGCATCACACCCCACTTCGGCCTATGGCTGAAGACCTTCAACGTGAAGCCAAAGGTGGTGAGCGGCCAACAAGCAGAGTGCGGAGGCGCCATGGTGCGCAAGATGCCCAATGTCACCTGGCCCGAAGGCTCCTTTGTGGAGACCGTGAAGGGGTGGCAATCGGGGTGGTTCTACATCACCGAGCCGCGCAACGCCAATTGGGCGGCGACCCCCAAATTCCGATCTGGCGTCCTGATGACCCACAAGTGTAGGGGATCTATCATAGTCCTTTCGATAAGTAAGAGTGTCAAACCCAACAAGGAGCAGAAGGAAATGATAAGTGGTTTTCAGTAAGGTTTTCTCTGCAAGCACTGAAATAGTAGGTGATAGATAGTTTTGTGATAAGATAAATAGTAACGAGAAAAAAGTAAATAAAGTAATAAAGTGCAACAAGGTGGCCCAATCCTTTATGTAGCAAAGGATAAGCCTGGACAAATTCTAATAATGAGGAAGGAGCTCCCGAGGAGACATTGGGAATTATCGTCAAGCTAGTTTTCATCACGTTCATAAGATTCGCGTTCGGTACTTTGATAATTTGATATGTGGGTGGACCGGCACTTGGGTACTGCCCTAACATGGACAAGCATCCCACTTATGATTAACCCCTATTGCAAGCATCCGCAACTACAAAAAGGAGTATTAAGGTAAACCTAACCACAACATTAAACATATGGGTCCATATCAACCCCTAACGAAGCAACACATAAACTAGGGTTTAAGCTTCTGTCACTCTAGCAACCCATCATCTACTTATTACTTCCCTATGCCTTCCTCTAGGCCCAAATAATGGTGAAGTGTCATGTAGTCGACGTTCACATAAAACCACTAGAGAAAAAGACAACATACAACTCATCAAAATATCGAACGAATACCAAATTCACATGACTACTAATAGCAAGACTTCACCCATGTCCTCAGGAACAAACATAACTACCCACAAAGCATATTCATGTTCATAATAATAGGAGTTATAATGTGCATAAAGGATCTGAACATATGATCTTCCACCAAGGAAACCAATTAGCATCAACTACAAGGAGTAATCAACACTACTAGCAACCCACAGGTACCAATTTGTGGTTTTGATACAAGATTGGATACAAGAGATGAACTAGGGTTTTGAGATGAGATGGTGCTGGTGAAGATGTTGATGGAGATTGACCCCCTCCCGATGAGAGGATCATTGGTGATGACGTTGGTGATGATTTCCCCCTCCCGGAGGGAAGTGTCCTCGGTAGAACAGCTCTGCCAGAGCCCTAGATTGATTCCACTAAGGTTCCTCTTCGTGGCGGCGGAGTTTCATCTCATAAGCTTGCCCCCGAATTATTCTAGGACAAAACCCTTCATATAGCAGAAGATGGACGCCGGAGGCCCACCAGGGGGCCCAGGAGATAGGGGGCACGCCCTAGGGGGGGGGGCTGTCTCCTGGACAGGGTGTGGGCCCCCTGGCCTATTTCTTTTGCTCATAATTCTTTAATAAATCCAAAAAGTTGTTTCGTGGAGTCTTAGGTCTTTTGGAGTTGTGCAGAATAGGTTTCCAACGTTTGCTCCTTTTCTAGCCAGAATTCCAGCTGCTGGCATCCCCCCTCTTCATGGTAAACCTTGTAAAATAAGAGAGAATAGCCACAAGTATTGAGATATAATGTGTAATAACATCCCATAATGCAATAAATATTGATATAAAAGCATGATGCAAAATGGACGTATCAACTCCCCCAAGCTTAGACCTCGCTTGTCCTCAAGCGAAAGCCGAAATCGAAAATATGTTCGAATGTTTAGAGATAGAGGTGTCGATAAAAATAAAATACAGACATGAGAGCATCATGATCATTCTAATAACAACAACATATATGGATTTTGTCATATGATTTCCTATGTTCAAGTAATAAGCAATTCACAATGTCAAGTATGGTCCAAAAACTTCATTGGGAACTAACAAACTATAATCTCAGTCATTGAAGCAATTGCAATTTATCGTAACATCAGAAAGAGTCAATAATAGAGCTTTTCAGCAAGCTCACATACTCAACTATCTCGTAGTCCCCCATAATTGTTAACACTCATGCAATACTTGTGGTTATAAAGTTTTGGCCGGACACTGAGAAAGATAGGGGCTTATTGTGTTGCCTCCCAACATATTCACCTTTAGGTGATGTCAACAATAATAGCCTATGCCAACTTACATCCAATTGGATATATATATCATGATCTTTCAAATACGAAGAGCTTGCCAAAGGATAAAATGAAAAGGGAAAGGTGAGGATCACCTTGACTCAAACATAAAGTAAAAGATAGGCCCTCGCAGAGGGAAGCAGAGGTTGTCATGCGCATTTAGGGTTGGATACACAAAATCTTAATGCAAAAGAACGTCACTTTATATTGCCCCTTGTATGTGGACCTTTATTATGCACTCCGTCGCTTTTATTACTTCCATAACAAGTTCGTACAAAGCTTATTTTCTCTGCACTAATAAGTCATGCATATTTAGAGAGAAATTTTTATTGCTTGCACTGATGACAACTTACTTGAAGGATCTTACTCAATCCATAGGTAGGTATGGTGGACTCTCATGGCAAAACTGGGTTTAAGGATATTTGGAAGCACAAGTAGTATCTCTACTTGGTGCAAGAGGTTTTGGCTATCATGAGGGGGAAAGGCAAGCTCAACATGTTTGGAAGGTCAATGACAATATACTTTAACTGAGATGTCAGAAAACATACACCATTACATTGTCTTCCTTCTCCAACGTCAACTCTTTTAGCATGTCATACTTAATGAGTGCTTCACAATCATAAAAGATGTCCAAGATAGTATATTTATATGTGAACCCCTCTTTCCTTATCACTTCCTATTAATTGCAATGATGACCAAGGCTACGTTCATCAACTATCAACAATTTTTATGCCTCATACTTTCTATGTGTGAAGTTATCACTATCCATAAGATCAATATGAACTCTTTTGTTCTTTCTACTTTCTCAAGATCATAGCAACATAGCGAAGCCCTTGACTCAACACTAATCTTTATTATAGAAAGCACACGGACTCGATTACATAAAGAGACCACAACGGAAAACTCAAAACTACTTGATATCAAAACTTCGAACTAATAGAACAAGATACTACTAAAAGTATCGAACTAAGTAAAGCGGTAAAGATAGGAGTGTGATGGTGATACGATACCGGGGCACTACCCCCAAGCTTGGCAGTTGCCAAGGGGAGTTCCCATACCCATGTGATTATTTCTTCGGAGGTGGTGAAGTTGGAGTTGTTGATGAAGTAGGCTTATCATCCGTCTTCCAAGGCATAGGCTCTCCATCATAAAAGTATGATCGAGTCTCCGGAATCCTTAAATCTGCAGCCAAACTCATTCGCTTGAATCTATATTCATACTCATAGTTCTGGTTTTGCAGGTCATAAATCTGGGATTGGAGGTGCTCGATTTTCTCTTGAAGCTTGAAGATGGTCTCCCCAATGACTTTGGCATCCAGCTTGTGGTTGTTGGTGAACTCCGTGATTATCATCTGGTTGGCGTTGAGTCCATGCTCCACCATCCCTTGACACTTGAAAACTTCTTGTTCCATGGCTTCGAGCTTTGTCTCCACGCTCCCGGTACGCCTTGGTCCTTCCACATCGTGGATATGCAACACCCCCTCACGCATCTCAATGGTTTGAGGGTGATGCAGCACCTCCGCAAGATAGGGGTTGATAACCCTCTCGAAAAACTTGTCCTTGGGAGCGCTTGAAGACGACATGATGCTCTAGATCTGAAACAGAAACAACTCGAAATGAAAGCAGAGGATATTTGCGTGATACTATGGTCAAAACCTTCGGGAGTATATATAATGAATTTTTACTGACCAAAATACGTAATATACAAGAAAACAGAGTCCGGGAGGCACACGAGGTGCCCACGAGACAGGGGGGCGCGCCCTACAGGGGGGGGGGCTCCTCTCTCGTGGGACCCTCGTGTCCCTTTCGGACTACTTCTTTCTTCCTAAAATCCTTAAATAATCCAAAACTGATGAAAATTGCCATTAGAGTTGTTTTGGAGTCGGTTTACTTACCGTACCACATACCTATGCCTTTTCAGAGTCTGGAATGTTCTGGAAAGTGTCTCTTATGTATTCCTCAGGGGTTATGGTTTCAATAATATTAGTTTCAACATTGATAGGATTGCCTGAAATATAATGTTTAATTCTTTGACCGTTTACCACCCTCGGATTTGTGCCTTCAAATTTGTTGATTTTTATAGCACCAGAACGATAGACCTCCCCGATAACGTAGGGACCTTCCCATTTTGAGAGAAGTTTTCCCACAAGAGTTGAACAATAACACATAATCTCCTACATTAAACTCAAGCTTTTGTATCCTTTTATCATGCCAGCGTTTGACTTTTTCTTTGAAAAGCTTAGCATTCTCATATGCTTGGGTTCTCCATTCATCAAGTGAGCTAATATCAAATAACCTTTTCTCACCGGCAAGTTTGAAGCCATAATTAAGCTCTTTAATAGCCCAATATGCTTTATGTTCAAGTTCAAGAGGTAAATGACATGCTTTTCCATAAACCATCTTATATGAAGACATACCCATAGGATTTTTGTATGCAGTTCTATAGGCCCATAATGCATCATCAAGTTTTTAGGACCAATTATTTCTAGATCTATTCATAGTCTTTTGCAAAATTAATTTGAGCTCTCTATTGCTCAACTCTACTTGACCACTAGACTGCGGGTGATAAGGAGATGCAATTCTATGATTGACATAATACTTAGCAAGCATCTTACGGAAAGCACCATGAATAAAGTGTGAACCACCATCAGTCATAATATATCTAGGGACTCCAAACCTTGGAAAAATAACTTCTTTAAGCATTTTAATAGAAGTGTTATGATCAGCACTACTAGTTGGAATAGCTTCTACCCACTTAGTAACGTAATCAACAGCAACTAAAATATGTGTATAGCCATTGGAGGCAGGAAAAGGTCCCATATAATCAAAGCCCCAAACATCAAATGGTTCAATAACAAGAGAATAATTCATAGGCATTTCTTGACGTCTACTGATGTTACCTATTCTTTGACATTCATCACAAGATACGACAAACTTATGAGCATCTTTGAAAAAGAGTAGGCCAATAAAAACCAGATTGTAGTACCTTGTGTGCAGTTCTATCTCCAGCGTGGTGTCCTCCATAGGATTCAGAGTGACACTTGCGTAGGATTTGTTCATGTTCATGCTCAGGCACACAACATCTAATAATACCATCTACTCCTTCTTTATAAAGGTGTGGATCATCCCAGAAGTAATGTCTTAAATCATAAAAGAACTTTTTCTTTTGCTGGTATGTGAAACTAGGCGGTATATATTTAGCAACAATGTAATTTGCATAGTCAGCATACCAAGGAGCAGTACGAGAAGCATTGACAACCACTAATTGTTCATCAGGAAAACTATCATTAATAGGCAGTGGGTCATCAAGAACATTCTCTAACCTAGACAAGTTGTCTGCAACGGGGTTCTCAGCTCCCTTTCTATCAATAATATGCAAGTCAAATTCTTGGAGCAAGAGAACCCATCTAATGAGTCTAGGCTTAGCATCTTTCTTTTCCATAAGATATTTAATAGCAGCATGATCAGTGTGAATAGTAACTTTGGAATCAACAATATAAGGTCTAAACTTATCACATGCAAACACAACTGCTAAGAATTCTTTTTCAGTGGTAGCATAATTTCTCTGGGTAGTATCAAGAGTCTTACTAGCATAATGGATAACATTCAATTTCTTATCGACTCTTTGCCCTAGAACAACACCTACAGCATAATCACTAGCATCACACATGATTTCAAAAGGCAAATTCCAATCAGGTGGTTGAACAATAGGTGATGTGATCAAAGCTTTCTTACGTGTTTCAAATGCTTCTACACAATCATCATCAAAGACAAAAGGAATATCTTTTTGCAATAAGTTAGTCAGAGGCCTAGAGATTTTAGAAAAATCCTTAATGAACCTCCTATAAAAACTGGCATGACCAAGGAAACTTCTTATATCTTTTATGTCCTTGGGACATGGCATCTTTTCAATAGCATCAACTTTGGCTTTATCAACTTCAATACCTCTCTCGGAGATCTTGTGCCCCAAGACAATGCCTTCATTAACCATAAAGTGACACTTTTCCCAATTCAGGATGAGACTAGTGTCTTCGCAGCTCTGCAAAACTCGATCAAGGTTGCTCAAACAATCATCAAAAGAGGATCCATAGACGGAGAAGTCATCCATGAATACCTCACAAATCTTCTCACAAAAATCAGAAAATATAGCCATCATGCATCTTTGAAAGGTAGCAGGTGCATTACATAAACCAAAAGGCATACGTCTATAAGCAAAAGTACCAAAAGGGCAAGTAAAAGTAGTTTTAGATTGATCCCCCACTGATACAGGTATCTGAGAGAAGCCGGAATAACCATCTAGAAAGCAAAAATGTGTGTGTTTGGATAACCTTTCTAGCATTTGATAAATAAAAGGTAAAGGGTAATGATCTTTCTTAGTAGCTTTATTTAACTTGCGGAAATCAATTACCATCCTATAGCCTGTAATAATTCTTTGCAGGATCAATTCATCTTTATCATTAGGGACAACGGTAATACCTCCCTTTTTAGGGACACAATGGACAGGGCTTACCCATTCACTATCAGCAACGGGATAAATAATACCTGCCTCAAGGAGTTTTAGTATCTCCTTTCTTACCACTTCCTTCATTTTGGGATTTAATCGTCTTTGAGGATCTCTAACAGGTTTGGCATCTTTCTCCACTGAAATTTTGTGTTGACATAATGTGGGACTAATGCCCTTGAGATCATCCACAGTATATCCAATAGCAGCTCGGTGCTTCTTCAGAGTTTTCAATAATCTTTCTTCTTCTTTCTCTGAAAGGTTAGCACTAATAATAACATGATATATTTGTTTTTCATCAAGATAAGCATACCTAAGATTATCAGGTAATGGTTTGAGTTCAAACACGGGATCACCCTTGGGTGGAGGGGGATCCCCAAGAATTTCAACGGGAAGATTATGTTTCAGCATAGGTTCTTGTTTAAGGAACACTTCATCTATTTCTTCCCTTTCCTTCATAAACATATTGTTTTCATGGTCTAGCAAATATTGTTCTAACAGATCAGTTGGAGGAACAGCAATGGAAGCAAGACCAATAATTTCATCCTTACTAGATGGTTCCTTTTCATGATGTTGTCTACTAAACTTAGCAAAATTAAACTCATGAAACATACCATCTAAGCCAACAGTGACAATATTCTTTTCACAATCAATCTTAGCACTAGCAGTATTCAAGAAGGGTCTACCAAAAATAATGGGACAAAAATCATCTTGTGGGGAACCAAGAACAAGAAAATCAACAGGGCATTTAATCTTCCCACACAAGACTTCAACATCTCTAACAATCCCAATAGGTTTAATGGTGTCCCTATTGGCAAGCTTAATAGTAACATCAATATCTTCTAATTCAACAGGTGCAATATCGTGCATAATTTCTTTATAAAGATCATAAGGTATCGCATTAGAACTAGCACCCATATCACATAAACCATGATAACAATGATCTCCTATTTTAACAGAAATAACAGGCGTGCCTACAACAGGTCTATGTGTCTTAGTATCGGGTCTAGCAATATTAGCAGTTTCACCCAAGAAGGAGATAACATGCCCATCTAAATCCTCATCCAAGAGATCTTTAATCATAGCAGTACCAGGTTCAACATTAATTTGCTCAGGAGGTGTATAGGTCCTAGTATTACTCTTATGAACAATAGTCGAAGCTTTAACATGATCTTTTATCCTAACAGGAAAAGGAGGTTTTTCGACATAAGCAGTAGGAATAATGGGATCACTATATGTAATAGTCTTTTCTTCGACTGTAATTGGTGCAACTACTTTCACTTCAACAGGAGGATTATATTTAAACCACTTCTCTTTAGGGAGATCAACATGAGTAGCAAAAGTTTCACAAAAAGTAGCTACTATCTCAGAGTCAAGTCCATACTTAGAGCTAAATCCACGGAAAGCATCAGTATCCATAAAAGATTTAACACAATCAAACTTAGGTGTCATACCTGACTCCTTACCGTCGTCCGAACCCCAATCTTCAGAGTTGCATTTAAATCTTTCCAATAAGTCCCATTTAAAATCAATAGTCTTCAGCATATAGGAACCAGCACAGGAAGTATCGAGCAAGTTGCGATTATCAAGAGAAAGCCGAGCATAAAAATTCTGAATAATCATGTCCCAAGAGAGCTCATGAAGGGAATACCTTCCTTTTGACAACATCATCGGGAATACCTACAAGCTTAAATAATCCACAAACTTCATCCACAACGATAAGGTGTAAGTTGGGATGCAATGTTCCATCTCCTGCAAAAGGATTAGCTAGCAGTTTTTCTATCATACCCAAAGGAATCTCAAAGTGAATATTTTCATAAGGTTCAGTAGGTTGAGGAGCATCTTCTGGTTGGGGTGAAGATACCCCAAACAAGCCCTTCAAAGGATTAGTTTCCATAGTGACAAGTAACAGAAAATTTCAGCACTCTATATAAATGTTTCCTTACCAAGTTCCACTCACCAAGAGTGCTACGCTCCCCGGCAATGGTGCCAGAAAAGAGTCTTGATGACCCACAAGTGTAGGGGATCTATCGTAGTCCTTTCGATAAGTAAGAGTGTCGAACCCAACGAGGAGCAGAAGGAAATGATAAGCGGTTTTCAGTAAGGTTTTCTCTGCAAGCACTGAAATAGTAGGTGATAGATAGTTTTGTCATAAGATAAATAGTAACAAGCAAAAAGTAAATAAAGTAATAAAGTGCAACAAGGTGGCCCAACCCTTTATGTAGCAAAGGATAAGCCTGGACAAATTCTAATAATGAGGAAGGAGCTCCCGAGGACACATTGGGAATTATCGTCAACTAGTTTTCATCACGTTCATAAGATTCGCGTTCGGTACTTTGATAATTTGATATGTGGGTGGACCGGCACTTGGGTACTGCCCTAACATGGACAAGCATCCCACTTATGATTAACCCCTATTGCAAGCATCTGCAACTACAAAAAGGAGTATTAAGGTAAACCTAACCACAACATTAAACATATGGGTCCATATCAACCCCTAACGAAGCAACACATAAACTAGGGTTTAAGCTTCTGTCACTCTAGCAACCCATCATCTACTTATTACTTCCCTATGCCTTCCTCTAGGCCCAAATAATGGTGAAGTGTCATGTAGTCGATGTTCACATAACACCACTAGAGGAGAGACAACATACATCTCATCAAAATATCGAACAAATACCAAATTCACATGACTACTAATAGCAAGACTTCTCCCATGTCCTCAGGAACAAACGTAACTACTCACAAAGCATATTCATGTTCATAATCAGAGGGATAATAATATGCATGAAGGATATGAACATATGATCTTCCACCAAGTAAACCAATTAGTATCAACTACAAGGAGTAATCAACACTACTAGCAACACACAGGTACCAATTTGTGGTTTTGATACAAGATTGGATACAAGAGATGAACTAGGGTTTTGAGATGAGATGGTGTTGGTGAAGATGTTGATGGAGATTGACCCCCTCCCGATGAGAGGATCGTTGGTGATGACGTTGGTGATGATTTCCCCCTCCCGGAGGGAAGTGTCCCCGACAGAACAGCTCCGCCGGAGCCCTAGATTGATTCCGCCAAGGTTCCGCCTCGTGGTGGCGGACTTTCGTCTCGTAAGCTCGCCCCCGAATTTTTCCAGGACAAAACCCTTCATATAGCAGAAGATGGATGCTAGAGGCCCACTAGGGGCCCCAGGAGATAGGGGGAGCGCCCTAGGAGGGGGGGCGCCCCCTGTCTCCTGGACAGGGTGTGGGCCCCCTGGCCTATTTCTTTTGCTCATAACTCTTTAATAAATCCAAAAGGTTGTTTCATGGAGTCTCATGTCTTTTGGAGTTGTGCAGAATAGGTTTCCAATGTTTGCTCCTTTTCCAGCCAGAATTCCAGCTGCCGGCATCCCCCCTCTTCATGGTAAACCTTGTAAAATAAGAGAGAATAGCCATAAGTATTGAGATATAATGTGTAATAACAACCCATAATGCAATAAATATTGATATAAAAGCATGATGCAAAATGGACGTATCACGTCCCCATGCGGCTCACCTCCTGGCAAGAGAAGGGCGTAGCCTGGGGCTCAGTGGAAAAACCGACCGGAGTTCAGGCATGCGTCCAAAATATGATAAGCAAGAAAATCAAGCTCGTCAACATGGTCCAAGTTATGCTCCTCCACCAGATTCTTCCGTGTTAGAGACGGATTTGCAATCTGTGGGAGTTCGACCCGGCCGAACACCAGACGCTGCGAGAGCTCTTCGGCACGACGCAAACGTCTGGAAGGTGCTCTTCAAGGCCAATGAGGTACCATCGCCTATAACTGAAGATCGCGGGCTTAGCGCAAAACGCCAAGCTAATCCGGTAAGCTTTCATATTCGCAAGATATGCCTTTTACTAGCACGTCCGCAGGAGGAACCTAAGCCTCCATGCCAATCTTTCAGGCCTGGATAATGATAGCGGAGCAGATTAACTGTCCGGCTCCGCTACCTGAAGATCCAGAATCGCCTCTTCTAATGAAGATGCTGTTTCCGATGCCCTATGAGGTGCCGGAGAAGAAGGCCAAGAAGACGGCCGCGGGGACCAGAGATGGTCTACGGCGCAAGGTTGCATCGGACATGACATCCGAAGACACCAAGTCACACTCCTCCACTGAAGACGAGGAGGAAGAGGAAATCCACCCCTCCTACTGGGGGAGAAAGAAGAGGAAGGCCGCCCCGCATGGGAAGGCCGAGGTGTCCAAGAAGGGAAAAACCTTCCTTCCAGACCATTCCACCGCAACCACCTACAACTGCGAGGAGTGGGAACCCAGGGTCAAGCCCCTGACCAAGTCATATGTATCCGGACACAATAGTATTTACAGTATGTTTGCTTTATCGCTTCTTAATGTGCCAGACATGCGCCTGCAGTCCAGCTAAATCCAACATCGAGATATCCTCCTCTTCGGAGAGATCGCTGGACCCGTTGGCAATGAACAACGAGTCTCTTCCGACACCCTCCTCCCCCAAGGCCGCGGACAACACGGAGGTGTTGTCTCGAAGGATACCAGGCCAAGGGGAGCAGTTCTGGAGACGCCTTCGGGCGAAACCCTGGTCGCCGGACACACGGGGGAAAGACCCCCACGGACTCCGATAATGGGGGCCACAACCATTTTGGCCCCTAGCCGAATACGGCTCCGGAACCAAAGTGGTTTCGGATTCAGGCAGGCAGCCTCTCTCTAAGGAGGGTGAGCCGCCTGTACCAATGACCTCTGTCCATCCGGAGGCACCAGACAGCTCGCTGGAAATGCTTCGCGGCGCTTCCATTGATGAAGAACACCATACTTTTATGAGTACAATGATTGAGAAGGTCCGGTCCGCCAAAAGCGGATTGACCAAAGCCTGCGCTAGCCTTCTAATAGGCTTTGAGGTAAGTAATAAAATTATGAGAGAGTATCACAGTGTAGACAGTAGCCCCTGATGCTCTATTTGGTGTTTGGAAAGAAAAGCCAAACAGAGGATCAAATAATATTCACAGGAGTCTAACATAAGATGTCTATTTAAATAAGCAGGCGTCGCTGCTGGCTACTGCCGCTCGTACTACAGAGGTCTCTGGACTAAAGCAGGACCTGGAGCGGACCAAGGGAGAGCTCGTCCTCGTGAAGAGGCAGTTGGAGGAAAATCAAGGTACGTAATACCCTGTCTGTATACTTATGAAAAACAAACGGTTTCTGCTGATAAAAGTGTCATGAACCTTTATAGGGGCCACGATCGAAGTGGCGGCCCTTAAGAAGGCGCTGGCCGAGGCCGAAGACAAAGTGTCCAAGGAACATGCCGCGTGCGAGAAGCAAGAGGCCCAGGTCAGCGAGGTCCAGCAAGAGCTCCAAGATTTCGTCCAGAAGTACGAGTCCTTGGAGCGTGACTCTAAGACTCAAGAGTCTGAGCTTGCCTAGGCCCTCCAGAGCACGCAAGACACCAAAGCCGAGCCCAGAGGGCCCTCTAGAGGATCGAGGCGGCCAAGAAGATTGCAGTGGGTAAGGCATTTGTTTTGCAAAGCAAGCATGTGAAGGAGACATTCTTTTTACTTTACCGAATTTGGAGTTCTCCAGGAGCGTTTGCAGATCTGTCGTGCAGCATATCAGATGCCACAGAGTTCTACCGAGCCGAAGAAGGGAGCTCAACGGAGATGCTGTTCTGGTCTCAATATCTTGGGACAGAACATCCGATGCCCTTGAGCGACCAGCTGAAGCAACTGGTCGAGCTGCACAAGGCAACCGAACTAGCCATGAAGGACCTCATAGTCCGGCCATGGCCTGCCGAGCCTATGCCCAGCAGCTACTTCAGACTCGTGAAGCGGCTTGTGAATGCCTGCCCCCGACTTGAAGTCATAAAGCGGTCGGTTTGCATTGAAGGTGTGCTGATGGCCTTTGCTCGTGCAAAGATGCATTGGGCGAAGATGGACGCCACAACGCTAATGACCGAGGGGCCACCAAAGGGCGAGGAGCATCGCCGACCCGAAAACTATTATGACAGTGTCCTGAAGGGATCCCGCCTTGTGGCAGAGCAATGTACAAAGGATGTAATCTTTGAATGAATACGTTCATTTTATCCTGTAATATGAAACAAGTTCATGTGCGCAATATAATGCTTGTTGATTTAAAATTTTACCTCCTGTGCGGCCGTTTATAAAATCTGAGAGTTGGCTAATCGTCGGCTTCTGCCCCCATGTAACTAGTACAAGGGTGTTTGGGATGAATCTAAACACTCTTTATCCAAGTTTTTGGTCCTTTAAGGAAGTGTTTAGCGCAACGAACAAGGCAATCGGACTATAAAGCTTGATCACCCTCACTTAGCCATAGGAGTTCTATAATTTTAAATTTTGGCGTAGCCCCTGGTATTTGGAAGACCGAACTTGGGGCGCTATACACGCCTAAATAGGGCAAAGACCGATTCCTTGCACAAAGCAGAAAAAATCTTTAAGGATTTGAAACCTCTCTAACAGCGACCAGCTCTCACCGCATCATGACAGTCAGTTTTCGGCTTTCTCTACTGAGATGCTTTTCTGGAAGAACCGGGACACAATCGCAGTAGTTCTCCCTTTACTACCCTAGCCGATATAGCGGAACATAGGGTAGCAAGCATAGGAGTCGGGCAACCCAACTATTGACCCAAGACATGATTCAGAGCTGATGCATATAATGCTAAAAGTTCGGGGTGCCGCACTGTTAAAAGTGTTTGGACTTTCTTGCCGTGTTATGGGGTACATTGAAGCCCCTGGCGAACTAAGCGTACCAGAATGTACGTGTGCGATTTGTAATAAATAAAATGGACAAGGAAAAAAATGAAGTAATAAGCTGATGCTACAAATTATTTTCCATTGTTATTTGATTGATACGTCTAGGCGTATGTATACAAGTAGTGCGATAAGCAAATAGGACTATTTGACATGCCCTGACCAAGAGCGAGTTGTGTGTGGGTATGTAAAACAGGTATAGCGATTGTTAGCAGAGACCACCTGGGGATTCCCTTGTACGTCAAAGCTCCTTGCTTCCTTGGTGTTTCCGTCCTGTGATGGGTCTGATGATCAGGTTATCAGAAGAGCCTCAAGAAGAGAAAAAACCTGAAAGAAAGAAAAAGGTGAAGGTATGCAGATCCAGGGTTGGTTGAGCCGCATTGTGGATCGTGGTCTAGCTGTGCCTCCGTCTGTGTCCATGGTATTTTAAGTGCGTAATTATGCATGCGTGGCACAAATTTCACCACTTGATTGGGACTACGACGGAGGCCGAATTGCTAGGTGAGCTCTGGACTAGTCGGACGATCCTATTGCAGAGTAGTTCGGACATGCTTGACGGTGTTCGGGGGCTTTATTGCCGAATTGAGGGTCTGCCTAAGAAGGCTATTCTGTACTTCTGCTGCAAGGGCCACGGTGTGCTCCTCTATTCGGAGGGAGCGCTCTATATTTCCATTGACTGTTATAACACCGCGAGGTCCGGGCATCTTGAGCTTGAGGTAGGCATAGTGTGGCACCGCATTGAATCGAGCAAATGCAGTTTGTCCAAGCAGTGCGTGATAACCACTACGGAAGGGGACGATGTCAAAGATTAAGTCCTCGCTTTGGAAGTTGTCCGGAGATCCGAAGACCACTTCTAGTGTGATTGAGCCTGTACAACAGACCTCTACAACTGGTATGACACCTTTGAAGGTGGTTTTCGTGGGTTTGATCCTTAAGGGGTTGATACCCATTTTGCGCATTGTATCCTGGTAAAGCAGGTTCAGGCTGCTGCCACCATCCATGAGGACTCGTGTGAGGTGGAATCCATCGATAATGGGGTCGGGGACCAGTGCGGCTAAGCCGCCATGACGAATACTGGTGGATGGTCCCTGCGATCAAAGGTGATCGGACATGAGGACCATGGGTTGAACTTTAGGGCAACTGGCTCCATCACGTAGATGTCCCTTAGTGCGTGCTTCCGCTCCCGCTTGGGGATATGGGCGGCGTATATCATATTTACCGTTTTGACTTGGGTAAGAAATTTCTTCTATCCCCTTGTGTTCGGTGGCCGGGGATCCTTGTCGTCATCACTATGCGACCCCTTTTCCTTGTTTTCGGCATTTAATTTGCCAGCCTATTTAAATATCCAACATTCTTTGTTGGTATGGTTGGCTGGTTTACCGGGGGTGCCGTGGATTTGACATGGACGATCGAGTATGCGGTCTAGACTAGACGAGCCCGAATTGTTTTTTTAAATGGCCTTTTCTGTTGACCGGACTTGGAGCCACTGAATCCGGCATTGACGGCCGTGTCTTCAGCGTTATCGCCATTACTGCGACGCTTGTGTGTGTTGCGTCGGGGCTTGCCGTTGCTATCTCTGGTGTCTGAAGCACCAGGATTTCTTGATGTGCTATTGGTACGACCCAACCAGCTATCCTCGCCCGCACAAAAGCGGGTGATGAGTGTCGTAAGGGCTGCATGGACTTCGACTTCTCTTGGCCGAGGTGTCGGGCAAGCCACTAGTCACAGATGTTATGCTTAAAGGCCGTGAGGGCTTCGGCATCCAGACAGTCGACGATTTGGTTCTTTTTAGTTAAGAACTGAGTCCAGAATTTCCTGGCTGACTCTCTGGGCTATTGGCTTATGTGACTTAAGTCATCAGCGTCCAGTGGTCACACATAAGTGCACTGAAAGTTGTCAAGGAATGCGTCTTCCAGGTTCTCCCAACCGCCAATGTAGTTTTCCGGCAGACTATCCAGCCAGTGCTGAGCAGGTCCCTTAAGTTTTAGTGGGAGATACTTGATGGCATGGAGATCATCGCTGCGGGCCATGTGAATATGGAGAAGAAAATGTTCAATCCATACCGCGGGATCTGTTGTCCCATCATAAGATTCTATGTTTATGGGTTTAAACCCTTCTGGGAATTCATGCTCCATTACTTCGTCAGTGAAGCATAGGGGGTGTGCGAAGCCTCTATGCCGGGCTACATCACGACGCAGTTCAGATGAATTTGGTCTGCCGTATTCGGCTCAGACGGATTTGTATTTAGTATATCCGGTGTGGCGGTCATCATCACGTGTTGGGGCGCGCCCCCGCGATGCGTAGATCGATCTTGACTGTCCTGCTTTGTTTTCCAATTTGTCTCGCAGGTCATGCGTGGAGCCCCGGCCCTTCGTGTTTCTATTTGTTCGGCCTTGGGGTGTGGGCTGGTGTTCAGACTGCTATGCCGCTTTGTCTCGGCCACGCGGTTGTCGGTCAACCGCATCCTGTGCTGGTAGTATAGGCTCTAGTGCCTCGTCCTCGAATTGAGGTAACAACCTGCGCCTCAGGTAACTTTTGGTTGGGCGCTCGAGTCCGTATTCCTCGGCCGCTAGGACCTCAGTCCATCTATCAGTGAGCAGATCTTGATCAGCTTGAAGCTGCTGCTGTTTTTTCTTCAGGCTCTTTGCAGTGGCTATAAGCCGGCGCTTGAAGCACTCCTGCTCAACGGGATCCTCAGGCACGGTAAATTCGTCGTCACCGAGGCTCACCTCGTCTTCAGAGAGGGGCATGTAATTGTCATCCTACGAGTCTTCATTCATGGCCTATTCATCAGGGATAGCTTGCCCGTCCTCCCGTCTGGCCTGTTTGAAGCTTGGCTGGGCGGGATAGTCTTCGTCTTCGGCATCATCCGGAGTACTATTATCTCTTGTGCCGGTATCGCTGTTTCTACCCTGGCGTGGTTTAGAGCGGTGCTGCTGACGTCGGCACTTCGGCTGTTTCTCAGGAGGATTATCCTCTATTGCATCCTTTTGATTGTGACAGCCTGGATTTTGCCTTCTCTCTTTTTCTGGACTTGACTTCTCTCTCTTTTTGGACTTGGTTTTTATCGTGGTTTTTGCCCTAATTTGAATTGGAGTTTGAATCATTTCAAATGGACTTGTCACTTGGGCATATCCTTGGCTTTCACCGAAGTGACCTATCTTCTTTGTTCCTCTGATCAAACCTTAAAATAATCAAATGAATATTTTTCATAAAAGAAAAATATTCATTTCTCTCCCTGAAACTCACTCCAGAATCTTGTGCTCCAAAGCAACCTCAATTTTTCTTGCTCAGAAAAATCCAAATATTCTTAGAACCATGGCACAACTTCCCATGTAAAAATATTGCATCACTTTTTTGCAATATTTTTGCTGTGGAAAATCTTTTCACTTTTGGACCAGAAATGCACTTTGTACAGCAAGTACATTTTTCCTTGAGCTTTTAGCCTTGATTTTTCTTGAGCTTAAACACCCTCCCAAGAAACCCTAAACCCCAGGAGATTAGCCCTAATGGCCTTCTAGAAGGTGGCCAAACTTGGCGTCCAAGTTTCTGTACAGAAACTTGTCAGCTTAGTGAAGTCGAATCTGGTCGGCCTGGGCTTGAGCCATCAACTCCCCTAGACTAAACACTGCACGGTCGAGCGCGTAGACAAGGTTTGGCCAGTCCTGGGCGTTGTTTTGACCATGCCATCTTGGTGACCATGCATGGACATGGTGCCTGGCATGCGTCTCGGCGCGCTCTGGCTGGCGCCTTGCGCTCTGTTTCGCGCGTGCTCGATCCAGCGCTCGCCTCCGACTGCCACACCGTGCTACCAGCCTCGAGTCATCACCCTTGACCGCTCCCTTGCGCTCACCGACGCCAGAGCCACCGCAGCAAGAACAGGCACGTCGCGACCAAAAGGCCACTATGCGCGCATGCACTTGTCCGCTTCCCCAACCGCCTCCCGTGCTCGTCCACGAGCGTGGGCAAGCTTATGCGTTGATGCTGAGCGTTTGCCCCCTCTCATTGGAGCTTCTCATTGCCGTTCGCCGCGTGTCTAGAGAGCTCTGGCAGCGACACATCACCCTCCGCTCTGGCTATATATAGCGCCCCACCTCCTCGTTTGCTAGCCACGCACCACTCCACACCACCACCACGAACACGTAGACAATCAGAGGCCTGGTCGGGCAGGACTCTGGCCATCGCCCCGACTAGAGGACTCTGACGATCCCCGCAGTCCAACCGCCGTGCTCCGGTGCCTCTCGAGCACAAGCAGCTGCTTGGGCGGGGCATTGGGGGTCTGTTGGTGCTGCCTGGAACCCGTAGAGCCCTCGGAGCCGCCTCTAGCCATCGTCTTCTTCCTCTCCGGTGAATCCCGTCCGCCACCAAAGCTTGCAAGCTCGACTGCGACCATCTCCGGCCACCTCTCGCCAAGCCACAGGTACGGGCAGGTGCGCCTCGAGCCCCGCTTCAATCCTATCCCTCTCGTTTAGCCCCAAACCCCCTCGTCGCCGGCGTGAGCTCCGATGAAGCCCTGCCTCTCTCTGATATCTCTCTCTCTCTCTCCTGACGTGCGGGACCCACCTGTCGGTCTCACCACTCGCGCCTGAAGCGGTACGAGTGGAGGCGTATTTCCGTTATACGCCTTCGACGTCACCCCCAAGGAATTTCTATTTAATGCAAATTTATTCAGAAATTTGACCAAACTTTGACCAGCCACCATTTTTAAACCACAACTCCAAATGATTTGATTCTTTTTGCATTGTCTTTGTTACAGAAAGCTCTAGCAGCACACCAGAAGGTGGATTTTTCCTTGCTGTCTAGAATTTCTGGTGATTTTCAGAATGTGTTTTGATAATTCTTTTTGTGCTTTAAATTATTTTTACAGAAGGAGAAGCTTGTCTTGAAGCAAACCAAGAGGGGTGTGATCCACCTCTACACTAAGGCAAGCCACACCAGCCTTTGGATGGTGTTATTTCAATATCTATGATTTCTACTTGAATATGAGTTATTATTTGCATTTAAAATTTGATAAATAACTTTGGTTAATTTCTAGTTACTTTACCATGCTTGATATGCTTGTTTTAGCTTCTGGTTGAATGCATGAACTTGTTTGGCTAAGTAGACTAATAGTTTGCACTATGAAAATTGCTATGGAAATTAAAGATAGTTATTTTGTTGGTGATGGTTTTATTTAAATGATGAACTAATGAAATATTGCTGGTTTATAAAAATGAGTTATAACCAGAGAAGTTTTGATTCTTAGTGTTGCAAGATGCATATGTTGTTAAGTTTGATCCATGAACATGAATAGTTTGTTTTGCATGAGGAGTAGTTACATGATTATTTTGGTTATATCATGTCGATGATAAAAAGTTTTTATCAAAGGTAAACTTGATTAAGTTCAACGTGAATATGATGTTGATCACATCATGGTGCCACTGAATCGGGTTTTTAATTCAGTGCATCCACATTTACCGTATGGGAAGGTCTTGATTCGGTCCTTTGTTGTGGCTCTCACCTGTGCCTCCCACGAGGGAAGGTTATGGGCGTGCATACCCTGGCCCGGTAGGCAGACATAACCTTGTGTGCTCGTTTTGTTTTTATGGTACCTTGTCCCTGTTTCGGACCGTTTTGCCACGACGGTGGCCGTTGGTGTCTTTGGTAGACACGGGGCCACCCAAGACCTAGCCCTGAGGGGGATTATGTCGGAGTGGCCGGGGAGAGTGCATGACAAAGGGAGGATTTCGTCGGAATGCTTTGGTCCACCCGAACAGAAATGTGGGGCCAGGTATTCCGTAATGTAGGTAAAGTGCGCTACCTTTGCAGAGTGTAAATTAATCTATCGATAGCCGCGTCCTCAGTTATGGGCAAAACTCGGAAGTAAGTCACACCATGGATCAACTTTTCTAATAATCTTGCAAACTAAGTGAGTGATGTGATGCATTGGTTCATGACGAAAGCATGAACACTTGAGGTGTTCATGAGTGATTGGTTTCTGTTGTGACCCAGGTATGGTCACCGTTTGGTTACGCGGTAACCATCTGGTAAGCGAGTCCGTGGGACTCATTGCATGAAATATTTGTTTTGGTAGTAGTAGTTTTGCATTGAATTAATCTGATTAGATATCATGATATTGTTTGTCATTGTGCTTATGTTTGTTGTGAGCTTGCAAGTACATTCAATGTACTCACCTGGCGTGTTATGCCAGCTTTCAGGTAAGTCAGTTCGCATCGGAGTGCATCTCGTGTCTAGGCCGTGTTCACGTTGGTGTCCCTGTGCTATGGAGTTCCTCTACGTCGTTCTTCCGCTGCCGTGTAGCTCGTGCAATCGAGGCCCCATCATGTTCATTAAATAATGTACATACTATCAAGCAGCACCGTGTGTGCCGCTTGGCCTCGAATCTTGATGTAATATTAGACCTATGTAATCCGCTAGCATCAATAAAGCGGTTGTTTCTGTACCATGTTGCTGTGTATTGCCAGAAGACTTGATCTCTGGGTTGACAATGCAAGGTAAACTGGTTGCTCTGAGCCGGGGTGCCACAACACTTGGTATCAGAGCCGCACTAATTGTAGGATACACTAGACCGTTAGTGCTCTAGTGAAATGGTAGGTAGCTTCGTTTGAGTGACGATTGTTGCATTGCATGCATGTTTATTTGTTATTACTAACCGCATGATTTGTGAGTGTAGATGGCACCAGTACCAATCTTGTACCATCCCGAGCCAGCTCCGTACACATCAGCGCATCTGCTTTAGAATGTGTGGTGACGACTCTACCCAGAGGGTGCTGATCCAGAGTATCGAGTGTATCGCGAGCATCTGGCCAGTGCATTGTATGAGTATTATGCTGAAGTCACTTTACACCACAGTTCACCTACCAGGGCTTACACTCGTTCGACTAAGGGTGGTCTTGCTTCTACGCCATCCCAGATGATTCAGCTTGCTGCTCTCTATGCTCTTGTAGACTTGCGCTACAACGAGGTCCGCCATGCACACCCACCCTGGTCTTTTCTACTACCCATCTCTGCACGAGAATGGACGTGTCTATTTTCCTTTGATTAATCCGGCGTGCGATCGTCCCACTAGCCACCTTTCTTGCTACATCACAACTAGTTATCTTCTGAACTACGAGTTAGCTCAGGAGCTTTCACGTGCTCGCACCGCTCTCGCAGCTGCTCGGGTGAGGAATGCTCTTCCCGCTGTTATTTACACTTCTGCTCCGGTCTTCCCACCCCCGTTCCACCAATGACCTCGTAGGGTACCATTAACCCTTTGACGGTGAACCCTCACAACGCTCCTACTGCATGGTCTTCCCTTGTCGCTACTCCTGCTGCTCCTATGCTTAGATCCCATGCCCAACCTGCCCCTGAGGGAGAGCCCTCAAGGCAGCGTCATCGCGTTCCTCTTGGCCCGGAGGTCTATGCTATCAGTTCAGGATCAGGGTCCGACTCAGGAGACAAGCCTGCAGCAGCACCGACTGAGCAGTAGACCGTTAGCGTATCGCTGTAGTCATGAGCATGATGTATGGTTGTACCCACACTTGTCATGATGCGTAGTTTTATGCACGAGGCGCTGTGATGTTACTTTCATGTTGGGACTATGTATAATTATGTTGGAACTTTTTATTCACCTTGGTTTTCATTCGCTATTTTCTTCCAGGATTTGTCATTGGCTTTTTCCCCCATTTTGGATTTTTCTCATCATGGTTGCTATGTATTGGGAAAACAAAAAATAGGATGACGCGTGGAGGCAACATCAGCCAAGCTTGTGAGGATGTCCCTGTCCGTCATTCTGCAAGACAAGCGGGACATTCCCCCGAGCCATACCAGCCACCTCCGACACGACCGCCACATCCGCCTTCCATCGATCAGATCATGATAATGTTTGAAGAAAGAAGAAGCAACGACATGTTGGAAATCCTGAAGAGTGTACAAGTTATGGTTGGGCAGAATGGAAACCAGAATGGCCATCACTCCAAACTGTCAGACTTTCAGCGAACCAAGCCTCCCAGTTTCAGCCACGCTACTGATCCTTTGGACGCCGACGACTGGCTGAGGACTATGGAAAGGAAACTGGAGATTGCCCACACCGAGGAAGGAGACAAGGTTCCCTTCGCAACACATTACCTCGAAGGAGCTGTCGTGATATGGTGGGATAATGCCAAGGCAATATGGCCTGTAGACGAGGAAATTACTTAGGATAAATTCAAGGAACAATTACGCAAGTATCATATTCCCACCGGAGTTATGAAAATCAAGCGGCGCGAATTCCTCGCTCTCACTCAAGGCAGCATGACCGTCAACGAGTACCTGAACAAGTTCAACCATTTGGCCCGCTATTCTCTCCATGATGTGGCCACAGAAGAGCAGAAGATCGACCGGTTCCTTGGAGGCATGAATCAGCATCTCAGGTGCACCCTCAACATGTTTGATTTCCCAGATTTCCTGGCGCTGGTGAACAAGGCCCTCATTGCCGAAAGGGAACACAAGCTCCTACATGACCACAAGCCGGCTGTTAACGACCACAAGCGCAAATTTGAGCCAAAGAAGGATATGCAACCAGTGCAAAAGGCTCGTACTTGGCAACAGACTCAGGTGGAGTACAAACCAAATTGGCAGCAGAATGTCAACAACACTACTACACAAGTCAAGAATGTCGTGACCAGCCCAGTGCATGAAGACTGTCAGCGTATACATGTTTCAGCTGTGGTCAAACCGGACACTACGCCAGGCAGTCTCCCAAGAACAGCAAGCAAGTAGCTCCATTCCAACCGCAAGTCAACTACATGGAGCCGTATCCCGCCCCAGATATGATTCAAGGGCAAATTCATCACATCTCCGCGGACGAAGCTCAAGAGGACCCGGAAGTCGTCATTGGTATGTTTCTTGTTAATGATATACCCGCCGTAATTTTATTTGACTCTAGGGCTTCCCATTCTTTTTTATCGTGGAGTTTTGCTTCCCAAAACAATTTTCCTTGTTCGATTTTGGGAAAGCACAAGCTGGTACAATCCTCGGGATCCCTACTCAGAAGAAATCTCGTCTGCCGAAATTTGGAAATTGACATCAAGGGCGTCAAGTTTCCAACCTCGTTGATAATCATCGATTCCAACAAATTGGACGTCATTCTGGGCATGAATTGGTTAACTCAATATCAAGTCTGCATCAGCTGTGCGACCAGAGAAGTTACCCTAAAAAATATGGAAGTTCGCACCACAAGTTTTTATGCCCGCAGGCGCATACCCACAAAAGAAATGGTTTTTGCAGCAGTGGCCGAAGAAGTGGATTTAATTCCTATGGTCAGTGAGTATCAAGACGTCTTTACAGAAGAATTGCCAGGCATGCCACCAGACGAGAATTGGAGTTCGCGATTGACTTGGTACTTGGAACCACTCCGATACATAAGAAATATTATCGGATGCCTTCCTCGGAATTGGTGGAATTGAAGAAACAACTGGATGAGATGCTGCAGAAAGGATACATTCGACCAAGCTCTTCACCATGGGGATCACCAGCAATCTTCGTGGACAAAAAGGATGGTAGTCCATGAAAGTGTGTGACTACCGACAGTTGAATGATGTCACCATCAAAAACAAGTAACCACTGCCAAGGATCAACGATCTGTTTGATCAACTTAGTGGGCCAAAGTATTCTCAAAAATTGATTTGAGGACTGGATATCATCAACTCAAGATAAAGAAGGAGGATATCCCTAGACCGTGTTCACCACTCGATACGGTCTTTATGAGTACACCGTTATGTCCTTCGGCCTCACCAACGCTCCTGCATTCTTTATGCATATGATGAACAAGGTGTTTATGGACTTCTTGGATAAATTTGTGGTGGTATTCATTGATGACATCTGCTATGTCTTGAGCTTGCGTTGGATTTCCTTGAAGAGGAAATGGTGATGCAGCAATAGTAGCATAAGTATTTCCCTCAGTTTTTGAGAACCAAAGTATCAATCTAGTAGGAGGCTCCTCAAAAGTCCCACACACCTAAACAAATAAACAAAGAACTCGCAACCAACGCAATAAAGGGGTTGTCAATCCCTTCACGGCCACTTGCGAAAGTGAGATCTGATAGAGATAGTATGATAAGATAAATATATTTTTGGTATTTTATAATATAGATTGGAAAAGTAAAGATGCAAATAAAAGTAGATTGAAAGCGTATATGATAAAAGATAGACCCCGGGGCCATAGGTTTCACTTGTGGATTCTCTCAAGATAGCATAAGTATTACGGTGGGTGAACAAATTACTGTCGAGCAATTGATAGAAAAAAGAATAATTATGAGATTATCTAGGCATGATCATGTATATAGGCATCACGTCCATGACAAGTAGACCGATTCCTGCCTGCATCTACTACTATTACTCCACACATCGACCGACTCCTGCCTGCATCTAGAGTATTAAGTTCATAAAAAACAGAGTAACGCATTAAGAAAGATGACATGATGTAGAGGGATAAACTCATGCAATATGATATAAACCCCATCTTTTTATCCTCGATGGCAACAATACAATACATGCCTTGTTGCTCCTGCTGTCACTGGGAAAGGACACCACAAGATTGAACCCAAAGCTAAGCACTTCTCCCATGGCAAGAAAGATCAATCTAGTAGGCCAAACCAAACTAATAATTCGAAGAGACTTGCAAAGATAACTCAATCATACATAAAAGAATTCAGAAGAGATTCAAATATTTCTCATAGATAAACTTGATCATAAACCCACAATTCATCAGATCACGACAAACACACTGCAAAAAGAGTTACATCGAATAGATGTCCACAAGAGAGGGGGAGAACATGGTATTGAGATCCAAAAAGAGAGAAGAAGCCATCTAGCTAATAACTATGGACCCGAAGGTGTGTGGTAAACTACTCACAACTCATCGGAGGGGCTATGGTGTTGATGTAGAAGCCCTCCATGGTCGATTCCCCCTTCGGTGTAGCACCGACGAAGGCTCCAAGATGGGATCTCGCGGATACATAAGGTTACGGTGGTGGAAATTGTTTTTTGTTGGCTCCCTGGATGTTTTCGGGGTACGTGGGTATATATAGGAGGAAGAAGTACGTCGGTGGCCGCCCGAGGGGCCCACGAGATAGGGGGCGTGCCCTATAGAGGTGGGCGCACCCTCAACCCTCGTGACCGCCCCGGCTGCTTCTTGGCTTGCACTCCAAGTCCTCTGGATCACATTTGTTCCAAAAATCACGCTCCCAAAGGTTTCATTCCGTTTGGACTCCGTTTGATATTCCTTTTCTTCGAAATACTAAAATAGGCAAAAAACAGCAATACGGGTTGGGCCTCCGGTTAGTAGGTTAGTCCCAAAAATGATATAAATGTGTAAAATAAAGCCCATAAACATCCAAAATGGGTAATATGATAGCATGGAACAATCAAAAATTATAGATACGTTGGAGACGTATCAAGCATCCCCAAGCTTAATTCCTGCTCGTCCTTGAGTAGGTAAATGATAAAAACAGAAGTTTTGATGTGGAATGCTACCTAGCATATTTCTCAATGTAATTTTCTTCAGTGTGGCGTGAATGTTCAGATCCAAATGATTCAAAATAAAAGTTCATATTGACGTAAGAAATAGTAATACTCCAAGCATACTAATAAAAGCAATCACGTCTTCTGAAAATAACATGGCTAAAGAAAGTTCATCCCTACAAAATCATATAGTTAGGTTATGCTTCATTTTCGTCACACAAAAATGTTCCCAAATTATACACCCCCGATGACAAGCCAAGCAATTGTTTCGTACTTAAATAATCTCAAACTTTTTCAACTTTCACGCAATACATGAGCGTGAGCCATGGATATAGCACTATGGGTGGAATAGAATATGATGATGGGGGTTGTGTGGAGAAGACAAAAAGGAGAAAGTCTCACATTGATGAGGATAATCAACAAGCTATGGAGATGCCCATCAATTGATGTCAACATGAGGAGTAGGGTTTGCCATGCAATGGGTGCACTAGAGCTATAAATGTATGAAAGCTCAACAAAAGAAACTAAGTGGGCGTGCATCCAACTTCCTTGCTCACAAAGACCTAGGGCATTTTGAGTAAGCCCATCGTAGGAATATACAAGCCAAGTTCTATAATGAAAAATTCCCACTAGTATATGAAAGTGACAACATATGAGACTCTCTATATGAAGAACATGGTGCTACTTTGAAGCACAAGTGTGGAAAAAGAGATAGTAACATTGCCCCCTTTTATTTATTTATTTTTTTCCTTTTTTTTCTTTTTTTTCTCTTTTTTGGGCCTTTTTTGGCCTTTCTTCTTTTTTTCCTTTTTTTCTTTGGCCTTTCTTTTTCTTTTCTTTTTGGGGACAATGCTCTAATAATGATGATCATCACACTTTTATTGATTTACATCTCATGAATTACAACTCAAAACTAGAACAAGTTATGACTCTATATGAATGCCTCCGGCGGTGTACCGGGATGGGCAAAAAATCAAGAGTGACATGTATGAAAAATTATGCAAAGTGGCCTGGCCACAAATACGATGTCAACTACATGATCATGTAATGGCAATATGACAAAAGTAATGCGTGTCATGATGATAAACGGAACGGTGGAAAGTTGCATGGCAATATATCTCGGAATGGCTATGGATATGCCATAATAGGTAGGTATGGTGGCTTTTTTGAGGAATATATAATGAGGTTTATGTGTGATAGAGCGTATCATATCACGGGGTTTGGATGCACCGGCGAAGTTTGCACCAACTCTCAAGGTGAGAAAGGGCAATGCACGATACCGAAGAGGCTAGCAATGATGGAAAGTTAAAAGTGTGTATAATCCATGGACTCAACATTAGTCAAAAGAACTCATATACTTATTGCAAAAAATTTAGAAGTCATCAAAAACCAAGCACTACATGCATGCTCCTAGAGGGGTAGATTGGTAGGAAAAGACCATCGCTCGTCCCCCGCCGCCACTCATAAGGATGCACAATCCAAGGACACTTCATGTTTCAAATTTGTTACACAACTTTAACCATACGTGCATGCTACGGGAATTACTAACTTCAACACAAGTATTATTTAAATTCATAATCACCCAACTAGCATGACTTTAATATCACTACCTCCATATCTCAAAACAATTATCAAGTATCAAATTGATCATAGCATCCAATTCACTTCCTATGATAGTTTTTATTATACCCAACTTGGATGCCTACCATTCTAGGACCAATTTTATAACCTGAAAGGATCGATATGGTTGACTAGAGGGGGGGTGAATAGGCAACTAACAATTTTTAGACTTTTCTTTAACAATTTAAACCTTGCAATGAAATAGGTTGTCTAGATGTGCAACTACGTGGACAACCTATATGATGCAAAGACAATAATCACACAAGCAAGCAATAGATACAACTCAAGTAAGCTTGCAAAAGTAAAGGGACAAGATAACCAAGAGTGGAGCCGGTGGAGACGAGGATGTGTTACCGAAGTTTCTTCCTTTTAAGGGGAAGTACGTCTCCGTTAGAGCGGTGTGGAGGCACAATGCTCCCCAATAAGCTACTAGGCCACCGTAATCTCCTCACGCCCTCACACAATGTGAGATGCTGTGATTCCACTATTGGAGCCCTTGAAGGCAGCAACCGGACCTTTACAAACAAGATTGGGCCTATCTCCACAACACTTGCAGGCTCCCAACAACACCACGAAGCTTCACCACAATGAAGTATGGCTTCAGGTGACCTCAACCGTCTAGGGTGCTCAACACCCAAGAGTAACAAGATCCGCTAGGGATAAGTCGGGGGAATCAAATTTCTCTTGGTGGAAGTGTAGATCTGGGCCTTCTCAACCAATCCCGAGCAAATCAACAAGTTTGATTGGCTAGGGAGAGAGATCGGGCGAAAATGGAGCTTGGAGCAACAATGGAGCTTTGGGGGAAAGAGGTAGGTCAACTTTGGGGAAGAAGACCCCTTTTTATAGTTGGGGGGAACAATCCAACTGTTATCCCACTGAGCAGCCCCGCACAGAGCGGTACTACTGCTAGGGAAGGGCGGTACTACCGCTTCAGGCGATACTACCGCTCAACCTAGCGGTACTGTCATGCTGACAGGGCCCTAACCCCAAGGCGGTACTACCGTGGGGGTAGGAGTGGTACTACCGCTTGGAGCGGTACTACCGCCACTACTACCGCCCTTAGTACCGCAAAACCCGACACGAAAACATCATTCTCGAATCGAGGCGGCAGTAGCCCGGAAGCACTACGGTACTACGGCCGAAGACCCCAAGCGGTACTACCATTCGGAGAGCGGTACTACCGCTTGGAGCGGTACTACCGCTCTGAGAGCGGTACTACCACTGGGGAGCTTCGGCGGTACTACCGCTGTGGGTCACGGTACTACCGCTGGGGCAGAGCAAAGCATACAATGGGAAAACGGCAGCTCCAATGAAGTGGAAAGAAAACGACGAGTGTGATATGGATGTGTACGTGTTGATTCCACCCAAGTCTTACCAAAACGGATCCCCTCTTGATAGTACAATGACTCCTACGAGACTAGTCCACCAACAACGAAACGAAGGAGCTACACCGTCTTGAATAGAACACCGAGGGGAGAAAATCGTCTCGTGCCAAAGGATGAATCTCTGAAAGAACTTAACGCATGCGATTAGTCCGCACAAGCATTGTCATCAATCACCAAAACATCTTGGGGAAAAATATGCGCTTACAATCTCCCCCTTTTTGGTGGATTGATGACAATATGGGATTTGCACAATATGATAGATATAGGATAAGCACAAAAACACAACCATCCTAAAATGTAGAAGGGCTCCCCCTGGATGTGTGCTACCTAGATAAGTGCTTTGGACTGCACGGCACAGATGCCAAGATCAATGCTCCCCCTACATTTTAGAGACCAACTACCTAAGCAAGATATATGAGAGCAACATAAAGATAACAAGATAAGCATGCAACTCATAAGCTAGATAGACATAGATAATGAAACTGGAAAGGTAAGGTAGCATATGTCTCACACCATATGACTCGAGCTTAGGTCTCACTAACAGAACCAGAACTTAGGTCTCACTGACACAAACCAAATAAAGCAACAGGCGAAAACACAAACACAGAAGACGGAAGACACAAAGCACAAATCCCTAAACTCTCTCCCCCTTTGGCATCGAGACACCAAAAACGAGAGGGAGTGCTGCTACGGCTCCAGGTGATGGCAAACGAGGGACACCCATCAGATCTCAGAGGGATCATCTGCGCCACCATCGTCAACCGGGAAGTGCTCAGCATCAGAATCAGTCCAAGGGCAGTGCTGCTGAATCCACTCCTCCTCCTCGGTAAGGTGATCCTCAGAACCACTAATCACAATAGCACCCATCTGACGCATGAGCTCCTTGTGGCGACCTCGGGCCTTCTTCTCAGCCACATGAGTCATGTACTGACCGTGAGACTCCATGCAGAATAGCTTCTTCACCTTGATCTTAAGCTTCTTGGCCCAAGAGGGCTCTGCCTCAGAAGGCACATAGTCATCATCTTCATCCTCAGCCTCAGCCCCAATCTCCTCCGCAGTCTCCATGGTAGCAGCAGATGAAGGAACTCCAGTCCTAGGGGCCTGAGTGCCCCAGTTATCCTTCTTCCTCAGACGCTTGACATCGTGAGAGACCAACTCTCCAGTCTCCAGTGGCTCCTTGGGATAGACACGATCCCAGGCTTTCTCAATGAGCAGCATAATGAACGGACCATAAATCGGGCACTTGCGCTCGGAGATAGTAGAAAGCAGCTCGGACCACATAACATGAGAGTATCCAAGGACTCTCCGGTGTTTTGTCCCTTCTCACGCTGGCAGAAGAGAAGCATGTCCACGAGATAGGAGTGAACCTGGTCCAGATTCCCGATACGAGGGAAAAGAGTCTCTCTGGAGATACGGTGAAGGATATCCAGATAGGCAGGCAGCTCATAGGTTTCCTTCTTCGTCTCAGGGTTGATCCTCAAAGTGCAGTAGGGCCATAGAGCTTGCTTGTGAGTGGCATTGGCGCGACGGTGGGGGCGAAAGCCGACAGAGGACTCAAGACCTAGATCTTCCACCCTAATCAACTGCATGAAAGCTTTCCACTTGACTGAAAGCAACTTGCCATTTTTTATCCAAGTCAAAGTCCTGTCCTCATCAGTCCCAAGGTGAACCGTGGCATAGAATTGAGCCACAATATCAGCATCATAGTCCTTGTTGAATTGCATGATCCCGAGAATGTTCAGTTGAGTGCACATCTGAAGAGCTTCACCAAAGTATTCAGGATCCTTCTCCATATGCTCGGTGTCGATGAAGTGCACGTTGACATAGAGATTCTTCTTGGCTTTGAGGACATCAAAGAAGATGGCAAACTAGAACCTGTTCCAGAACGGACGGTTAACCAAAGTGGGATCTTGGTCGACCTCATACGGGTTGCGGCGGCGCCTTGCCCAGAACTCCTTGGGCGGCATTTCTGGCACGGTTTTGCCTGGCTTTGGTTTGACCCCAGGCTTCTTCTACAGTTGAGGAGGAGGTGGAGCACTAGAAGATCCTCCGGCAGGCTCAGTGGTGCGGTAGCGCTTGGACGAGGCACGACCAGGGTTGACACGACGAGCCTGATTCTCAAGAACCTCATCACCTGGAACCACACACACAAACACGCAAACAACCAGAAAGAACGAGCGTAAGCCACAAACACCAACAAAAAGGATCACTGAGAGGTAGGAGTATGACGGAAACTGGTAGAAGGGCGGTAGTACCGTGACCCTTGAGGAGTAGTACCGCTCCAAGCGGTAGTACCGCTCTGGAGAGAGTGGTAGTACCGCTCCAAGCGGTAGTACCGCTCTGGGAGAGCGGTAGTACCACTCGAGGCGGGGAAACAGCAGTTTCCTACTGCCGTGATCAGATCCGGTACTACCGTCCTACCAAATTCAAGAATACTCCAACCAAACACTAATCCAAACTATCTAGAAGAATTCTCCATCCTACTCAAGCCTAGATCTGGACAAAAATCTAGAGATGCAACTGCTATTGCCCCTAAAAGGCTAGATTGGAAATCTAGACAAAAGTAAACAGGGAACGGGGGCAATACCGGCATCCATGGCAAGAGGACAGGGTGGGGATCGACTCCACCGAAGGAAATGGAGAGGAGCGCCCCGGAGAGGGAGATCCGCCGGAGCCCTCCCGCGGCGCCGGTTGCTGAAGAGAGAGAGGAACAGGGCGAGGGGGCGAGCGAATGGGTATGAGGGAGAGGAAACTCCCCCTGCCCCCGATAAAACCCCCTGCCCGCGCCTCATAGCGGTAGTACCGCGCTGGAGGGCGGTAGTACCGCTCGCCGCCAGCGGTAGTACCGCTTCAGCAACCACACGGCTTCTAGACCAACGGCTAACGCTCCAAAAAAAAGAAAGCAGGGCCAAGAGAAAGAGAACACCAACAAGGGAACACACACACAAACAACGGACCAGCAACCATTCAAACACAAACAACCACACGAAACAGCGTGAGCTCTGGCCTCTCTCAGGAGAGGGCGGTGGCCGGAGCCACCTATGTTTGAGTCAATTGGTATGGCACCGCGAAGAATTATCCTTGGGCCCTTGACCAAAACTCGTCTTTGAAGCACAAGTACTATAAAAAATGGCTAATGTGAAAGGGTTGATCGATTTATGCATAATGGGGGGAGGGAGAGTCCATTGAGAGAACAACACTCCCCCTATGTCCATGCCTACATCTAAGCTAGACACCAAGTTGAGTGGGGTGGGGTGTGCAAGGGTTCAAGTCACATTGCTCGAATCAATGATATTTAGCTCATGCCTTAACTCGCGAAATCTTGCTTCATCCAAGGGCTTTGTGAAAATATCTGCAAGGTTATCATGAGTGTTGACATACTTGAGCTCGATCTCTCCTCGCCTAATGTGATCCCAGATGAAATGATACCGAATCTCAATGTGCTTCGTCTTGAAGTGTTGCACCGGGTTGAGAGAAATCTTGATGGAACTTTTGTTGTCACACCAAAGAGGCACTTTGTCACAAATGACACCGTATTCCTTTAAAGTTTGTCTCATCCATAAGAGTTGTGCACAACAACTACCGGCCGCCACATATTCAGCTTTGGTGGACGAGAGAGATACACAACTTTGCTTTTTGGAAGACCCACTCACCAAAGAGCACCCAAGAAACTGGCCCCTCCGGAAGTGGACTTCCTATCCACTTTGTCTCCCGCCCAATCGGAATCCGTAAATCCTTCAAGCTTGAAGTTTGCCCCTCTTGGGTACCATAAGCCAAAGTTTGGGGTATGAGCCAAATATCGAAAGATTCGCTTGACCGCCACATAGTGACTTTCCTTCGGTGCAGCTTGAAACCGTGCACACATCCCCACACTCAACATGATATCTGGTCTAGATGCACAAAGGTAAAGCAAGGAGCCAATCATGGAGCGATATACCTTTTGATCCACCGCTTTACCATTAGGATCAATGTCAAGTTGGCACTTGGTGGGCATTGGAGTAGAGGCCGGCATGACATCACTTAGCTTGAATCTCTTGAGCATGTCTTGAGTGTATTTGGCTTGGTCGATGAAGGTACCTTCTCTTCTTTGTTTGATATCAAAACCAAGGAAGAACTTCAACTCTCCCATCGAAGACATCTTGAACTTAGAGGTCATGAGAGCGGCAAATTCTTCATTGAAAGCTTTGTTAGGGGAACCAAAGATAATGTCATCAACATATAGTTGGCATACAAACAACTCCCCTTTGACCTTCTTAGTAAAAAGAGTGGGATCGATTAGCCCCACTTCAAATCCACGATCTTGTAACAACTCGGTAAGGTGGTCATACCACACACGTGGGGCTTGTTTAAGGCCATAGAGCGCCTTATCGAGTTGATACACATAATCCGGGAAGAAGGGATCCTCGAACCCGGGGGGTTGCTTGACATAGACCAACTCATTAATAGGACCATTAAGAAAAGCACTTCTAACATCCATTTGTTGCAACTTAAAGTTGTGATGGGAAGCATAAGCAATCAACAAATGAATGGATTCACGGCGAGCAACGGGAGCAAAGGTTTCACCGTAGTCGATACCCTCGACTTGGGAGTAGCCTTGTGCTACCAATCTTGCCTTGTTGCGAATGATGTTCCCATGAGCATCTTGCTTGTTCTTGAAGATCCACTTGGTTCCAATGATGTTATGGTTCTCGGAAGGCCTTGGAACCAACCTCCACACCTTGTTGTACTCAAAGTTGTTGAGTTCTTCATGCATGGCATTGAGCCAATCCGAGTCTTCGAGCGCCTCATAGACCTTATGGGGTTCAACACAAGAGACAAACGTGATGTTCACAATAGTTTGCTAATTGTCTACGAGTGCTTACCCCCTTTCTTAGGCTTCCAACCACATTCTCCATGAGATGACCTTTGGTGGTGAGTTTGGAAGCAATCTTCGCGGCACGACGCTCCAATTCCTCCTTGGATGTCGGAGGTGGAGGGTTCACTTGATCATCTTGAGCGTCGTTATGAGCTTGTTCTTGATCTTGAGCTTGCTCATGATCTTGAACTTTCTCAAGGGGAAGACCTTGACCTTGGGCATCATGTGGAGGTTCACCACCATCTTGAGATTGATCTTGCCCTTGGTCTTGTTCCCGAGATTGAGGGCCTTCACTTTGTTCTTCGGAAGCGTGTGGGTCTTGAGTAGGTGAAGGCTCCACAGAGGTGGACCATTGTCCTTCTCCTTAGGCCACAAGGGGTTCCTCAATGGGTAGGATATGACCAATACCCATTCTTCTTATGGCTTGGGGAGGAATTTCATCACCTACATCACAAGTACCACTTTGCTCCACTTGGGAGCCGTTATTTTCGTCAAACTCTATGTTACACGTCTCCTCAATGAGTCCGTTGGACTTGTTGAGAACATGGTAAGCATGAGAGTTTGTAGCATAACCAACAAATATGCCCTCATGAGCTCTAGCCTCGAATTTAGACAAACGAACACCTTTCTTGAGAATGAAACACTTACACCCGAACACCCGGAAGTACTTGAGATTGGGCTTGTTCCCGGTGAGTATCTCATACAGAGTCTTGTTCAAGCCTTTGCGGAGATAGAGCCGATTGGATGCATGACATGTTGTGTTGATGGCTTCGGCCCAAAAGTTGTATGGAGACTTGAAATCCTCCATCATGGTCCTTGCCGCATCCATCAACGTCCGGTTCTTCCTTTCCGCAACACCATTTTGTTGAGGGGTATATGGTGCAGAATATTGATGCTTGATCCCTTCATCACTAAGAAACTCGTCCAAGGTGTAGTTCTTGAACTCGGTGCCATTGTCACTTCTTATTGTCAGGATCTTTGCATTATGTTGACGTTGAGCTTCATTTGCAAAGTCGATGACGGTTTGTTGAGTCTCACTCTTCCTCTTGAAGAAGTATACCCAAGTGTATCTTGAATAATCATCCACAATCACCAAGCAATACTTTCTACCCCCAAGACTATCAAAGGATGGAGGCCCGAAAAGGTCCATGTGCAGGAGCTCCAAGGGTCTCTTCGAGTAGATGATAGTCGTGGGAGGGTGAGCCATCTCATGCAGCTTTCCTTCGATACAAGCACTACAAACACGATCTTTGGCAAAAATAACATTCGTTAGTCCATGAACATGGTCCCCCTTGAGAAGACTTTGCAAAGATCTCATATTGACGTGGGCTAAACGGTGATGCCAAAGCCATCCCACATCAACTTTAGCCATTAGGCATGTTGCGGTCTTAGTGGGTTGCTCCGAGAAGTTAATCACATAGAGACCGTTCTCGACATGGCCAACAAAGGCTATTTTAAGAGTCTTGCTCCACAAGAGGGCCACGGTATCAATATCAAAGAAGGTGGCAAAGCCCATGAGTGCGAGTTGACGAACGGAAAGTAAATTGAATGCAAGGGACTCAACAAGCATGACTTTCTCGATCGTTAGATCATGAGAAATGACAACCTTGCCAAGACCCAATACCTTAGAATGTGAGGCATCACCCCATTCAACATTGGTGGGCATAGATGGGATCTTGTGCACGTCCACCACGAAGTCCTTGCTCCCGGTCATATGATTTGTTGCTCCACTATCGAGCAACCATGATCCCCCACCGGAAGCAAACACCTACAAGATATCAATGCTTGGTTTTAGGTACCCATTGAGTAATGGGTCCTTTGATGTTAGTAACAAGGGTCTTAGGAACCCAAATAGACAATTCAATGTACTCATAAGAAGAACCAACAAATTTAGCATAAACATGACCATGGCTAGCACGACACAACACATAAGAAGGGTTAAAGTCACCGGCTTTGTTGGGAGAGATGGCTTTGCGCTCTTTGGCATCACCACTCCTCGCAATGTCATTCTTCTTCTTAGGAGCACCCTCTCCCTCCTTCACAAAAGTTTGCTTGAGCGGGGGAGGTTGATTGGTCTTGTTATTCTTCTCCTTGTTCTTCTTCTTGTTCTTGGACTTGGGCGTGAACCCAACTCCCTCCTTGCCCACAACTTCCTTTTGATTGCTCAAAATGTCATTTAGGTTCTTCTCGCCTTGTATGCATAACACAAGACCTTTCTCGAGTTGTTCCTTCAACTTGGCATTCTCCTCCACAAGATGCACATGCTCACAACATGGGTTAGTAGCATTTGCATTATCAATTAAGACCATGTGAGGAAATGTGGCCTTTTCCTTGGTAAGCTTAACTTGGAGTTGAGCATGAGACTCCTTGAGGTTTGCATGAGCACCTTTCAAGACCTTATGGGCCTTGTCAAGTACATCAAACTCCTTGAGGGAGTCCCGGACTAGGGGGTGTCCGGATAGCCGAACTATCATCGGACTCCAAGACTATGAAGATACAAGATTGAAGACTTCGTCCCGTGTCCGGATGGGACTTTCCTTGGCGTGGAAGGCAAGCTTGGCGATACGGATATGTAGATCTCCAACCATTGTAACCGACTCTGTGTAACCCTAGCCCTCTCCGGTGTCTATATAAACCGGATCGCTTTAGTCCATAGGACGAACAACAATCATACCGTAGGCTAGCTTCTAGGGTTTAGCCTCCTTAATCTCGTGGTAGATCTACTCTGGTAACCCACATCATCAATATTAATCAAGCAGGACGTAGGGTTTTACCTCCATCAAGAGGGCCCGGACCTGGGTAAAAACATCGTGTCCCTCGTCTCCTGTTACCATCCGCCTAGACGCATAGTTCAGGACCCCCTACCCGAGATCCGCCGGTTTTGACACCGACATTGGTGCTTTCATTGAGATTTCCTCTGTGTCGTCACCGATAGGCTCGATGGCTTCTTCGATCATCATCAACGACGCAGTCCAGGGTGAGACCTTCCTCCCCGGACAGATCTTCGTATTCGGCGGCTTTGCACTACGGGCCAATTCGCTTGGCCATCTAGAGCAGATCAAAAGTTACGCCCCGGGCCGTCAGGTCAGATTTGGAAGTTTGGACTTCACGGTTGACATCCGCGGGGACTTGATCTTCGACGGATTCAAGCCACAGCCGAGTGTGCCGCACTATCACGTCGGGCATGATTTAGCTCTGCCGCCGGACAGTACCCTGGAGGCCGCACTCGAAACCACTCTGATCTTCAATTCGGAGCCAGCTCCGAAGATCGAGGATGGATGCCTAGACACCGCCTCGGGGGCTGCAACCTCTACGGCGATAGAGCCGAACACCGATCTTGTCCCCCATGAAGCTCGTGACTCCGAGGTGCCGGACTCCTTTCTAGACTCCGGACCTCCCACGCGCCCTCCAGTCGGATCCGATTGGGCGCCGATCATGGAGTTCACCGCAGCGGACATCTTTCAAAGCTCACCTTTTGGCGACATCTTGAGTTCGCTAAAGTACCTCTCGTTATCAGGAGAGGCCTGGCCGGACTGCAGCCAGGACGGTTGGGATGCGGACGAAGAAGAAATTCAAGGCCCACCCACCACCCACTTGGTAGCCGCTGTTGACGATTTAACTGACAGGCTAGACTACGACTCCGAGGACATCGACGGTATGGACGACGATGCCGGGGACGACCGAGAACCAGCGCCTAACGGGCGCAGGAAAGCCACCCCATCCCACAACGTATGCATGGTGGACACACCAAAAGGAAGCGATAATAAGGAAAAACGGGACGTGGCGAAGGACAACTCCCCCAACAGACAAACAAAGCGGCGATGCAAGCGCCGCTCGAAGACCGGCATCGACAAAAACGGTACCCATATGGACCCGGCCCTAGAGCAGGGCCAAGCAGTGGACGACGCACACGTCAACAAGCAACCCATCCCCGGCGAAGATGATCTCACATCACCAGAGCATATGAATATCCATAACAGGCTCGTCGCCACTGCAAGAAGTTTGAAGAAGCAAAAGCGGAAGCTCAAAACAGCGGAAGACACACTTAGAATGAGATGGAGCAAAGTACTCAACACCGCAGATAAATATGGCACTAGTCACCAGACAAAGAGCTACCTGAAGCGCAAGCTGTTGCCCGAATTTGACGAGGAGGCCTTCGAGCCCCCGCAGTCAAAAAAGAAAGGGGCCGCCTGGTCGGATAGACGACCAGATGACAGGCCAAGAGCAACACGGGGCGCCACACACAAGTCGGCACATGATCAGCATAAAGATCTTCAGAAAAAGGATAACCCGGCCAGGTCTATCTATGGGACAAAAAAGAAGACTCCAGGAAGTAACACAACCAGCCGAGCATTTGAAGACAACGGCACACCCAAATACAGGGGCGCCACACACCCACTATGTTTTACCGACGAGGTACTGGATCATGGATTTCCAGCGGGATTTAAACCCATAAACATAGAGGCATACGACGGAACAACAGACCCCGGAGTCTGGATTGAGGATTATATCCTACACATACACATGGCAAGAGGAGACGATCTCCATGCCATAAAATACCTTCCCCTCAAGCTCAAAGGTCCGGCACGGCATTGGCTTAAAAGCCTCCCAGAAAATACGATTGGGAGTTGGGAAGAGCTTGAGGATGCGTTTCGAGCAAATTCTCAGGGGACTTATGTCCGGCCTCCGGATGCAGATGATTTAAGTCACATAACTCAACAGCCCGGAGAATCAGCATGCAAATTCTGGAACAGGTTCCTCACTAAAAAGAACCAAATAGTCGACTGTCTGGACGCTGAAGCCTTAGCAGCCTTCAAACACAATGTCCGAGACGAATGGCTCGCCAGACACCTCGGCCAGGAAAAACCAAGAACAATGGCCACACTAACAAGTCTCATGACCCTCTTTTGCGCATGGGAAGACAGCTGGTTGGCTAGATGCAGCACCAGCGACCCGAGTACATCTGAAATCAGGGATGGAAATGGGAAATCACGACGCAAAAAAGATCAGCGCCGGAATAAGGAGAATGGCCCAAATAGTATGGCGGTCAATGCCGGATTCAAAAGCTCTCGGCCGAACAACAAAACATTGCCCTTAAAGGATAACAGTGACGAGCTATCCAACCTCAACAAGATCCTGGATAGACTGTGTCAAATACACGGTACCTCCGGGAAGCGTGCAAACCATACCCACAGAGATTGTTGGGTCTTCAAGCAGTCCGGCCGACTTAACGCCGAACACAAAGGGCTCGACACACCAAGTGAAAGTGACGAAACCCAAAAGCAGCGCTCCGGAAACCAAAAGACTTTCCCATTAGAAGTCAAAACAGTGAACTCACTTCACATGATAACACGCAGCGCGGCCCCTGGTATACCAGGACACCGTCCGCAGACTGGGGATAGAACCCACCAAAATTCGCTATAGCAAGCACTTCCTTCAAAGGAGTGACGCCAGGCCTTTTCAGCCAATTTTACAGGCTCTGTACCACTAGAGGTCGTGTTCGGTTCATCCGACAACCTCCGTCGTGAAAAGCTCACCCTCCATCGCCCCATTTAGCAGTAGCCCTTAAGCACTACTGGGGCGTGCAACTTTCGCCCGCTTTAATGCAATACCACATTACGCGTCTCTTACGCTGAAAAATGCCCGGTCCACGTGGCATATTCTTAAAACTCCAGGTGTCTCTCGACCATGGAGAATGTGCGGCTGCCTAGACAGCCACACATTATTCCGACTTTGCAGGTCAAAGCCCCTAAAAATAGGTCATTTAGACCTCGGACATGGTTAGACGAGTCCGGCGTAACTTAACAAGGGGCTTCCCAGCCGCATACCCCTTTTTTTAGGGGGGCGCGCGCATAAATGATGAAAGCTAATAAAGCTCAACTTTCTTCATCTTCCAAATTATACTTTATTTTGATACACTTTTTGCACGATATTTCTTAGAAACTAAGTCCTTCTCTCTTACAGATGAAGCACGTGCTACACCCGTCCAGGACACAGCACAACGGAGACACAGGCGCAGACGTGCAGTAGGGACCCGTTGTAAGGATTCTTTTCAGATTAAGACCCTGCGTAAACCTTTCTCACTGTCTCTTGTTGATACACATCCCCCGGTTTCCTACCAGAGCCGAGGAGGAGGCTGGCGTTTTGGCATCGGCTGCGTCAGAAGTTCCCGCCTGTACCTGGACACTAGGGGTTTAGGGCTTTATTCTGCCCGATATCATAAAGACCGAACACCTCAGGGAGTGTTCGGCGTCTCGAGTTAGGCCTTATATGCATCAGCTCCGAATCATGTCTTTGGTCAAATGTTGGGTTTTCCCGGCTCCTGTGTTTTGCTGCCTTACGTTCCGTATCATCGGCTAACGCGGCACCAGGAGAACTACTGCGATTGTGCCCCGGTTCGGCCGGGAGAGCACCTTAGTAGAGAAAGCCGAAAACTGACTGTCATGATATAGCGAGAGACTGGTCAACCACTCGATCGACCATTGGAATGTTTAGAATTCCTCCGCTTTGACGAAGGACCACTTCCCGGTAGGCACATACGCGCCCCAAGTTCGGAGAAGCGCGGTGCCATCAGGGGCTATATAGTAGCCCCACATTCGAGCTCCTATGGCTAAGTGAAAGTGATAAAGCATTATAGTCCGGTTGCCTAGTTTGCTATGCTATCACCTCCTTAAAAGGACCAAGACGTTGGATTAAGTGTGAAAAAACGTTTTTCTTTTTGCAAACACCCCCGCACCATGTGCGTGGGGGCTGAAGCCAAAGACTGCCATCTTTCAGATTATACATACATATACGACCGCACAGGAGATAGTTAAATACTTGAACACACAAGTATAAAAAGTCATTGCATTATAAACATGATCTTAGAAATCATACATGTCATTCAAACATAACATCTTTTGAGCACTGCGACTCTATTTTACGAGCGCCCTGCAGGACTTCCTCAAAGTAATGCTCGGTGGGGAATCGGCTTTTGTCTGAACCCCGGGATGCAACAGCGGTGGCATCCATCTCCGCCCAGTATGTTTTACCACGGGCGAGAGCCATCCGCGCACCTTCTATGCATGCCGACCGCTTCATCGCCTTAATATGCAGCACTGCCCCAAGGAATTGCTACAACAAGCCAAAATAACTCTTCGGCTTGGGCCTTTTCGGCCACAGATGAGTTACCACATCCGTCATGGCCAGTCCGGACAATCTATTCAGCTCAGCCCACTCAACTAGCCGATCACTCAACGGAAGTGGACGCTCCGGACTATGGAATTGAGACCAGAAAAGCTCTTCCATTTCATGATCCTCCTGGCTTCGAAAGTGCATGACTGCGTCAGCCACACGCGCCACCAAGTCCAGATAAGGATCCTCCGCACCGTACAATTGGCCTAGCTGAGCATACTTCGGATCCGTGAACTTCCTACGCAGCATAAAGGGCTTTCCAGCCACAATGTGTCCGACCTGACGCAGTTCCTCCTTCATAGCCCGCATCGCACTATGGGCATCCTTGGCCTCGGCATTGGCCTTCTTCAGGTCCTCTTGCTCCGCTCGGCGTTCTCCTTCAAGAACTTCCAGGCGGTCGGTAGCAACTCTTAATTTCATGGCCATTCCAGCCATCTCCTCCCTGCTTCGGCAGTGAGCAGCCTTCTCGGCTTCTAGCCCTTCCGCTGCCTTCAAGGCAGCCGCCTCGCTTTTTCTGGCTTGCTCCTTGGCCCGAGCAAGTTCTGCTCGAAGGTCCTCCACAGCAGCAGCACCATCTGCATCTAAGCATACAATTTGTAAGGAATGGGCGTCAGCTCCCTAACTAACCAACCGCGGGGCAACCACATACCTTGTGACTCATCAAGTCGTCTATTGACCAGCGAGATGTCCGCATCTACAGCGTCGAGTTGCTTCTTCAGCTCGGCAAATTCATCAGTCTGGCTGGCCACCGAACGTTCCGCCACCTGTATGGGAAAGGCGACAGTTAATAACTGAGATTACGATCCTAGGCACGTTGTCGTTTTCGACATCATACCAAGTCTCGGGGGCTACTATCTATACAGGGCGCACTTCATGTGCAAAACTGTCAACAGGTATGTCATTTTTTGCGTACCTCAAATCCCATCAGTAAACTTCCGACGGCCTCATACAACCCGGTTTCAGCGGACGAGATCCTCTCAATCACATCACCCATTAATGTGCAGTGATCTTCTGAGATGGACGCCCTCTTAAGCAAATCCTGCAGCTCCATCGGCCGTACTCCAATGGGCGCCGAACTCTCCGATCCCGCCGGATTCGGGGAGACCCTCCGCGATGACACCTCAGGGTCGTCCGCCCTGCATGACGGAGCGGCAGATGAAGGCGTTTCGCTTTCCATCATCTCCGGACGAAGGTCTCCCGAAGATGAGCTGTGCTGAGATGGGCTGGGATCCGAACTACAAGGTAAACACTTCGTTACCTTTAGACATTAAGCAGGGGTGTCTGATAATTATAAAATCCCCCTTTTCACTTACGACTCATTAGAGGGCTAATTCCTCCGAGGAGACAGTACGGCCGGGGCGCTTTAAGGTGCAGGACCTTTCGGTACAGATTTCTTTCCCCGTTTTGTGGCTTTGGCCTCCGGGTCTTTGGAAGCGTTCCTCCTCTCCCCCTGGAAGGAGGGACTCTCGGTTCCTCCCTTACTAAACGCCTCCTTGGCAGAGGTGACAGTTTCCCCGTGCCCCCCTTCGCCCTCATTCGAAGGTGCAACCTCCAACATTTTGATTAACACGGGATCCTGCGTGGTCTCAGGGAGGGGGGCCGGACACCGTATCAGTTTTGCTTGCGCTATCCACTCCTGTCCAGGGATAGCTGGTTAAAAGGCAAGCTCACGATAAATAAATGGATGGTGTGTCCGGACACACGGGTACTTACTTGAGTATCCGGGCGATTGCAGCTTAGGCCAACGTCCTCGGTCAATTCCGGATGCGTCTCTTGCGATCCGAAGAACAATTTATACATCTCCATGGGAGTCAAACCCATGAAGTATTGAAGAGCTCGCGGCCCCTCCGGATTAAATTCCCACAGGCGGAGGGGGCGACGTTTGCAGGGCAGTAGGCGCCGGATCAACATGACCTGCACCACTGCGACCAGATTGATCTCCCTTTCTTGGAGGCCTTGAATCCGGTCCTGCAACAGGGGGACGTCTTTGGGCGGCCCCCAGTCACGCCCCTGGTTGACCCATGATGTCAGCTGCTGTGGAGGGCCCGAGCGAAAGACGGGCGGCGGCTTCTGCCTGCTGCCCCGGGGAGCGGTGATATAAAACCACTCCTGTTGCCACAAGCTGAGCTCCTCTTGGAAAGAGCCCTTGGGCCATGGAGCTTCGGCCCTCTTGCTTATAACCGCCCTGCCGCACTCGGCCTGATGCCCCTCAATCATCTTTGGCTCCACGTTGAAGGTTTTGAGCCATAATCCGAAGTGAGGGGTAGTGCAGAGGAAGGCTTCACAGACGACAATGAATGATGAGATATGGAGGATGGACTCCGGAGCCAGGTCGTGGAATTCTAGCCCATAGTAAAACATGAGCCCCCTCATGAAGGGATCCGTCGGGAAGCCTAAATCCCGACGGAAGTGAGACGTGAACACGACGATCTCGCCAGGGTCGGGAGTTGGGATAACTTGCCCTCGGGCAGGCAGCCTATGCAAAATCTCGTAGGTTAAATACCTGGCATCTCTCAGCTTTAGCAAGTCCTCCTCCGTGACGGAGGAGGGCATCCACCGGCCTCGTAGATCAGGACCGGACATTGTCGAGGATCAAAGGTACCTGAATTCGGAGACCTGGGTGTTGGAACTCAGGGAGAGGGGCGGATTCGATAGAGGATTGAATAAAAAGAACGGGCCTTGGTCTCATTATAAAGAGGAAGAATACCAAGAGTCATCCCCGTGACCATTTGGAACCCGCCTTCGATGGAGGGGGCGTGGCAACGGGCGCGGTTGGGTTACCCACGTCCGTATTGATGGGAATCCCGGAATAAGGGGAACATGATCTCTGCTTCGACAGACGTGCCAAGGAAACCGCCTCGCTAAACGCGCTGAGGTGGAACAATAGAAACAATTCGAGTAAAGGCTTGGAAGTGGTGTGACGTTACGCCACAGAATACGTCAGCAGATTGATCTTGTGTAATATTATTCTCTCTACGGTGGTATGTGGAATTTATTTTTGCAGAGCCGGACACTATCCTGGTGTTCACAATCTTCTATAAATTATTCAGAGGAGGAACCCGTCTTGCAATGCTGAAGACCATATGCGCGCCGGGCTCATCGTCATTGAAGCCTGGTTCAGGGGCTACTGAGAGAGTCTCGGACTAGGGGGTGTCCGGATAGCCGAACTATCATCATCGGCCGGACTCCAAGACTATGAAGATACAAGATTGAAGACTTCGTCCCGTGTTCGGACGGGACTTTCCTTGGCGTGGAAGGCAAGCTTGGCGATACGGATATGTAGATCTCCTACCATTGTAACCGACTCTGTGTAACCCTAGCCCTCTTCGTGTCTATATAAACCGGATGGCTTTAGTCCATAGGACGAACAACAATCATACCATAGGCTAGCTTCTAGGGTTTAGCCTCCTTGATCTCGTGGTAGATCTACTCTTGTAACCCATATCATCAATATTAATCAAGCAGGACATAGGGTTTTACCTCCATCAAGAGGGCACGAACCTGGGTAAAAACATCGTGTCCCTCGTCTCCTGTTACCATCCGCCTAGACGCACAGTTCGGGACCCCCTACCCGAGATCCGCCGGTTTTGACACCGACACTCCTCCTTGAGTCTAGCATGATCAACCCCAAGTTTAGCCTTCTCGGAAGATAGAACACGAGACACAACAAGAGCATGATCAAGATCTTTCTTTAATTTGGCATGGTCATCGTTGTGTGACTCCTCAAGAGCCAAACGGTGCCCACGCTCTTTAGCAAGATCATTAGATAGATCCGATATCTCATCGGCGTAATCATGACTATGACCTTCCATCTTAGAGATGGTTTCTTCGTGAGCCTCTATCATGTCATTGGCTTCACGAAGTTGTTCCAAGAGAGCAACGAAGTGCTTCTTGGATTTGCCCTTGAGCTTACTCATGAAGGACTCAAATTCATTAATCTCCTCATTAGACCTCTTACCATTATCAAAATCATCCGTTGAAGGAGGATTAGGAATAATGGTGGTTTTGATATTGGGGGTTACCTTGTTGGTGGCCTTAGCCATGAGGCACTTGGCGGTGATGTTCTCATTAGGTGCATCGAAGAGAGACACCCGGGAGTTGTGACAATGGCAATGGATGCCATGGCCATTGTTTCACCATCTTCATCATCATCGTCATCCTCACGGTATTCTTCTTGAACCACCAACCCGCGAGAAGGAGTCTTCTTGGTGAAGTTTTTCTTGTTGGGGAAGGACTTGGCTTTGTCTTTTCGGATGAACTTGCCACCATTGTCTTCCCGCTTCTCGTAAGGACAATCCGCAACGAAATGGCTAACATTGCCACAGTTGAAACAAGTTCTAACTCGTTGCTTCCCCTTGAGGCCACTTGAGTTGTTCTTGTTGAAGTTGGGTCTTGTATTCTTCTTACTCCAAAATTTTCTTGAGGCAAGAGCCATGTGCTCATGATAATCATACTTCGTGTCCTCGGGGTTGCTCTCCTCATCTTCCTCTTCTTCTTCTTCTTCCACACTAACCTTGGCCTTCAAGGCAAGATTGGGCATCTTTGCCCTTTGAGAACGGAGCACCGCATTGTCGGCGGTCTTGTCCAAGATGCTCATTGCAACAAACTCATCCAACACTTCACCTGAGGTCATGGAGTGGAAGTCCGGTCTTTGGCGAATGACGGAGGACATGGCCTTGTTGTAGGGCATCATGGCCTTGAGAAACTTGCACTTGATCCAGTTGTCATCCATGTCCTTGCTCCCATGATCTCGGAGTGCGACTGTGAGTTTGGTCACTCTTCGAAAGATCTCACGAGGTTCTTCATCCTCTTTCATTGCAAACTCATCGGCTTCATCTTGCACCACTTCATAGTTGGAGCGTTGAATGCTAGCACTTCCTCGATAGAGAGACTCAACACATTTCCATGCTTCTTTAGCCATGACATGAGGTCGAAGATGAGGGAGATCTTCGGGAAGGATTGCATCTTGGATGATGAAGAGAGCACTCTCATTGAATTGATTGTCCACTTCTTCTCGAGGGGTGAAGTTGCCTGGATCATGAGGATAGAAACCTTCTTCAATAATTCTCCAAAGGTTAGTGTTCACATGTTTTAAGTGATGCTTGAAGCAATAAACCCAAGAGTCAAAATCTTCATTTTTCACATATTTAGGAGGAGGACCGACATGATTCAAATGAGTAGAGGGGATCGGTCCTCTATACACTGGGGGTTCCACATTGGCAAAGATGCCGGTGCCATTTCTACCACTAGTAGACGGACTCTTTTCACTGTTAGCTTCCCCCTTGTCGGAGGTAGCATCCGTCACCTTGTTAGTGGGATCACCCACTTTCATCGGCGAGGTAGATAGTTTAAGTCCGTCTAGGAAATCAGAAAACATGCTTTTAACCTCGGCCATCATGGAGGTTTTCAATGTGTCTAAAGCCACATTGAATTCCTCACGAGAGACCGAGGCTCCCCCTTCGGCCGTGGACGAGATGGGATTCACACCGGAGTGCTCCTCCACACTGTCGTGGGTGTCAACCATACTCTTCGGATGGCAAAGTCCTTAATAGAGAGACAAGGCTCTGATACCAATTGAAAGGATCGATATGGTTGACTAGAGGGGGGGGGTGAATAGGCAACTAATAATTTTTAGACTTTTCTTTAACAATTTAAACCTTGCAATGAAATAGGTTGTCTAGATGTGCAACTACGTGGACAACCTATATGATGCAAAGACAATAAGCACACAAGCAAGCAATAGATACAACTCAAGTAAGCTTGCAAAAGTAAAGGGACAAGATAACCAAGAGTGGAGCCGGTGGAGACGAGGATCTGTTACCGAAGTTCCTTCCTTTTAAGGGGAAGTACGTCTCCGTTAGAGCGGTGTGGAGGCACAATGCTCCCCAAGAAGCCACTAGGGCCACCGTAATCTCCTCACGCCCTCACACAATGCGAGATGCCATGATTCCACTATTGGAGCCCTTGAAGGCGGCAACCGGACCTTTACAAACAAGATTGGGGCTACCTCCACAACACTTGGAGGCTCCCAACAACACCACGAAGCTTCACCACAATGGAGTATGGCTTCGAGGTGACCTCAACCGTCTAGGGTGCTCAACACCCAAGAGTAACAAGATCCGCTAGGGATAAGTGGGGGGAATCAAATTTCTCTTGGTGGAAGTGTAGATCTGGGCCTTCTCAACCAATCCCAAGAAAATCAACAAGTTTTATTGGCTAGGGAGAGAGATCGGGCGAAAATGGAGCTTGGAGCAACAATGGAGCTTTGGGGGAAAGAGGTAGATCAACTTTGGGGAAGAAGACCCCTTTTTATAGTTGGGGGAACAATCCAACTGTTATCCCACTGAACAGCCCCGCACAGAGCGGTAGTGCCGCTAGGGAAGGGCGATACTACCGCTTCGGGCGGTACTACCGCTCAACCCAGCGGTACTGCCGCGCTAACAGGGCCCTGACCCCAGGGCGGTACTACCGTGGGGGTAGGCGTGGTACTACCGCTTGGAGCGGTACTACCGCCACTACTACCGCCCTTAGTACCGCAAAACCCGACACGAAAAACATCGTTCTCGAATCGAGGCGGCAGTAGCCCGGAAGCACTGCGGTACTATGGCCGAAGACCCCAAGCGGTACTACCGTTCAGAGAGCGGTACTACCGTTCAGAGAGCGGTACTACCGCTCTGAGAGCGGTACTACCGCTGGGGAGCTTTGGCGGTACTACCGCTGTGGGTCGCGGTACTACCGCTGGGGCAGAGCAAAGCATACAAGGGGAAAACGGCGGCTCCAATGAAGCGTAAAGAAAACAACAGGTGTGATATGGATGTGTACGTGTTGATTCCACCCAAGTCTTACCAAAACGGATCCCCTCTTGATAGTACGGTGACTCCTACGAGACTAGTCCACCAACAACGAAACGAAGGAGCTACACTGTCTTGAATAGAACACCAAGGGGATAAAATCGTCTCGTGCCAAAGTATGAATCTCTGAAAGAACTTAACGCACGCGATTAGTCCGCACAAGCATTGTCATCAATCACCAAAACATCTTGGGGAAAAATATGCCCTTACATAACCATAGGAAATATCATGCAGTTCTAAGAGACTCTCAAAATAATATAAGTGAAGCATGAGAGACTAGCAATTTCTACAAAATTAAGCCACCGCCGTGCTCTAAAAGATATAAGTGAAGCACTAGAGCAAAAACTATCTAGCTCGAAAGATATAAGTGAAGCACATAGAGTATTCCAATAAATTTCAATCAAGTGGGCTTCTCCCAAAAGGTGTGTACAGCAAGGATGATTGTGTAAAACTAAAAAGCAAATACTAATATCATACATGACGCTCCAAGCAAAACACATATCATGTGGCGAATAAAAATATAGCTCCAAGTAAAGTTACCAATGAACGAAGACGAAAGAGGGGATGCCTTCCGGGGGCATCCCCAAGCTTAGGCTTTTGGCTACTCTTGAATATCTTGGGGTGCCATGGGCATCCCCAAGCTTAGGATTTTGCCACTCCTTATTCCATAGTCCATCAAATCTTTACCCAAAACTTGAAAACATCACAACACAAAACTCAACAGGAAATTTCATAAGCTCCGTTAGTGAAAGAAAGCAAAACCACCACATAAGGTATTGTAATGAATTATTTATTTATTTATATTTAAACCTACTGGTATTTCAAGTTCTCTATGGTTCATACCACTTAATACTAGCCATAGATGCATCAAAATAAGCAAACAACACACAAAAAGCAGAATCTGTCAAAAACAGAACACTCTGTAGCAATCTGTAACTAACTCAAACTTCTGGAACTCTAAAAATACTACCAAAATAGGAAGTCCTGGAAGATTTGTCTATTGATCTACAGCAAAAAGAATCAATGCAAAAGCACGTTTATGTGATTTAACAAAACTAATTTTCTGCGCGCAAAGTCTCTGTTTTTCAGCAGAATCAAATTAACTATCACCGTAGGTTATCCTATAGGTTCTACTTGGCACAAACACTAATTAAAACATAAAACATCTAAACAGAAGGTAGATGCAAAATTTATTACTAAACAGAAACAAAAACAAAAAAGACAAATAAAATTGGGTTGCCTCCCAACTAGCATTATCGTTTAACGCCCCTAGCTAGGCATAAAAGCGAAGATAGATCTAAGTAGTGCCATCTTTGGCACTCGAATCATAAGTAGCTCGCATGATAGATTCATAAGGTAATTTAATTTTCTTTCTTGGGAAGTGCTCCATGCCCTTCCTTAATGGAAATTGGAATCTAATATTCCCTTCATATCAATAATCACGCCAATCATTCTAAGGAAAGGTCTACCAAGTATAATAGGGCAAGAAAGATTGCAATCTATATCAAGAACGATAAAATCTATGGGAACCAAATTTCTATTTGCAACAATGAGAACATCATTGATCCTTCCCATTGGCTTTTTAATGTTGGAATCCGCAAGTTGCAAATTTAAAGAGCAATCATCAAGATCATGGAAACCTAGAATATCACATAAAGTTTTCGGAATCGTGGAAACACTAGCACCCAAATCACACAAAGCAAAACACTCATGATCTTGAATTTTAATATTTATAGTAGGTTCCCACTCATCATTAAGTTTTCTAGGTATAGAAACTTCCAAATTAAGTTTTTCATCATAAGATTGCATCAAGGCATCAATGATATGTTTGGTAAAAGCTTTATTTTGACTATAAGCATGAGGAGAATTAAGAACGGATTGCAACAAGGAAATACAACCTTCTAAAGAACAATTATCATAATCAAATTCCTTGAAATCCAAGATAGTGGGTTCAATGCTATTTAAAGTCATGACCTCCCCAATCCCACTTTTACCAAATTTAGCATCAAGATCTAAAAACTCCGAATTATTGGGACGCCTTCTAACTAAAGTTGACTCATCTCCAGTCCCATTATTATTAAGATTCATATTGCAAAACAAAGATCTAATAGGGTACACATAAATAACTTTAAGATCTTCATCATTATTTTCATGGAAACTAGAAGAACACACTTTTATAAAGCAATCTTTCTTAGCACGCAATCTAGCGGTTCTTTCTTTGCACTCGTCAATGGAAACTCTCATTGCCTTGAGAGACTCATTGATATCATGCTTAGGGGAAGTAGATCTAAGTTTAAGAGAATCAACATCAAGCGAAAGTCTATCAACATTCCTAGCCAAATCATCAACTTTGAGCAATTTTTCTTCAAGCAAAGCATTAAAATTCTTTTGAGAGATCATAAATTCTTCCACACTATTCTCAAAATCAGAGGGCATCTTATTAAAATTACCATAAGAATTATTGTAGGAATTTCCATAATTATTAGAGGAATTACTAGGGAACGGTCTAGGATTAAAGTTTCCTCTATAAGCATTGTTTCCAAAACTATTCCTACCAACAAAATTCACATCCATAGATTCATTCTTATTCTCAATCAAAGTAGACAAAGGCATATCATTGGGATCAATAGGAGCACTCTTAGTAGCAAACAATCTCATAAGTTCATCCATCTTTCCACTCAAAACATTAATTTCTTCTATAGCATGCACTTTTTTACTAGTAGATCTTTCGGTGTGCCATTGAGAATAATTAGCCATAATATTATCAAGAAGTTTTGTAGGATCTTCTAAAGTGATTTCCATAAACATGCCTCCCACGGCCGAATCTAAAAGATTTCTAAAAGCAAAGTTCAATCCGGCATAAATTTTTTGTATGATCATCCATAAATTCAAACCATGAGTAGGGCAATTGCGAATCATCAATTTCATTATCTCCCAAGATTGGGCAACATGCTCATGATCAAGTTATTTAAAATTCATAATATCGTTCCTAAGAGTGATAATCTTAGCAGAAGGAAAATATTTAGAGATAAAAGCATCTTTGCACTTGTTCCAAGAATCAATACTACTCTTAGGCAAAGACGAAAACCAAACTTTACCACGACCTCTAAGTGAAAACGGAAATAACTTTAATTTAACAATATCATTATCCGTATCTTTCTTATTTTGCATATCACATAAATCAACAAAGTTGTTTAGATGGGTAGCGGCATCTTCACTAGGAAGGCCGGTGAATTGATCTTTCATAACAAGATTCAGCAAAGCAGTATTGATTTCACAAGACTCAACATCATTAAGAGGAGCAATCGAAGTACTAAGGAAATCATTATTTGGTATTGGAGAAATAACACAATTTGGTATTATCTTGCACCATGGCAACAAGTAATGCAACACACAAGCAAACAGAAAAAGGCAAGCGAAAAAGAGAGGAGAAGATTGGGAAAGAGAGGGCGAATAAAACGGCAAGGGTGAAGTGGGGGAGAGGAAAACGAGAGGCAAATGGCAAATAATGTAAATGCGAGGGAGATGAGTTTGTGATGGGTACTTGGTATGTCTTGACTTGAGCGAAGACCTCCCCGGCAACGGCGCCAGAAATCCTTCTTGCTACGTCTTGAGCTTGCGTTGGTTTTCCTTGAAGAGGAAAGGGTGATGCAACAATAGTAGTAAGTATTTCCCTCAGTTTTTCAGATCCAAGGTATCAGTCCAGTAGGAGGCTCCTCAAAAGTCCCATGCACCTACACAAACAAACAAAGAACTCGCAACCAATGCAATAAAGTGGTTGTCAATCCCTTCACTGCCACTTGTGAAAGTGAGATCTGATAGAGATAGTATGATAAGATAAATTTATTTTTGGTATTTTATAATATAGATTGGAAAATTAAAGATGCAAATAAAAGTAGATTGAAAGCGTATATGATAAAAGATAGACCCGGGGGCCATAGGTTTCACTAGTGGCTTCTCTCAAGATAGCATAAGTATTACGATGGGTGAACAAATTACTGTCGAGCAATTGATAGAAAAGCGAATAATTATGAGATTATCTAGGCATGATCATGTATATAGGCATCACGTCCATGACAAGTAGACCGACTCCTACCTGCATCTACTACTATTACTCCACACATCGACCGACTCCTGCCTGCATCTAGAGTATTAAGTTCATAAAGAACAGAGTAACACATTAAGAAAGATGACATGATGTAGAGGGATAAACTCATGCAATGTGATATAAACCCCATCTTTTTATCCTCGATGGCAATAATACAATACGTGCCTTGCTGCCCCTGCTGTCACTGGGAAAGGACACCGCAAGATTGAACCCAAAGCTAAGCACTTCTCCCATGGCAAGAAAGATCAATCTAGTAGGCCAAACCAAACTGATAATTCGAAGAGACTTGCAAACATAACTCAATCATACATAAAAGAATTCAGAAGAGATTCAAATATTTCTCATAGATAAACTTGATCCTAAACCCACAATTCATCGGATCTCAATGTCACATCCCTAGCTTCAGGCATTGCTCTAGGTTAGCTTCAGGTGTGCATCATGTTTAAATTCTGAAAATTTGAACTGAGGAATTCAGAAGCCTCAAAACTTAAATAAAAGAGGGGCAAGAAACCCTAAAATTGCAATCAGTAAATCCAAAATGCCCTAGAAATAGCTCTGACAGTTTTGGCAAGAGTTATAAATCAAACCAAAATTTTGGGACATTTCTAAGGAATTATTGGGCTCTGATTTTAAATCAATATTTTATTTGAATTTGGAGTTATATTCATAATATATAATGAATATATTTTCAAATGACCTGAGATATTTTTATTATGTGAGGAGAAGTCCATTAGGTGACTTAAAAATATCCAGGGAAGTTTAGGCACTGTTTTCAAATTCTGTTTGAATTAAAATTCAGTGCCAATTAAATAAAACAGAACAAAAATAGAAAACAGTAAATAAAAAAAGAGAGAGAGAGAGAGAGAAGCCCAGCTTACCTGGCGCCACGAACCGGGCCAGCTTTGCCCCCCCCCCATCGCTGGCCCAGCTAGTGGCCCAGCCCACCACCGCAAACCCCCTCGCCGCTCGTCGTCTTCCTCTGCCAGTAGGCAGAGGCGAGGCGTGGCGCGCGCCCGAGAGCCCCGACGCCACCTCCTACTTCGCGGCCCTCCTAGCGACCCCATGACGCCGCCCCACGCTCCCTCTCGATTTCCCCTCCTCTCCCTGGATCTCACTCTCTCCCCGAGCTCGTCTCTCTCCCTC
>NC_041381.1:482796818-482841393 GCF_002162155.2 Triticum dicoccoides | reverse complement strand
GTGAGAGGCCATGTAGGAGTACATGGTGGGTTGTCTCATTGCAGCCGTCCTCAGGAACTGAGTTCTGTGTTTGTGATCCATGATTCAGTTACTACCATACATTGGGCCCTGAAATATGACCCCGCTCGACTTCTTATTCACCCTAGTCCTCTGTCCAGGAGTTGCAAGTAGTTTCTGGTGTTTGTAGCTTACTGGAGGCCGTGGACAGCGCTGACCGTAGGGGTGGGCTGTGATGCGGTAGGTACGTGGCACGGTGTACCGGATGCCCGTTTGGTATCTCGGGAACCCTGTTCACATCGTTTGGGGCTGTGAGCGAAACTCCGGCCGGATCTCCTCATGGATGGAACCCGAATAGGCGATAAACCTGGACTAGAGACTTGAGTGTTTAGGTAGGTCGTGGTCTACACCCACGTTGGCTTTCGCTTGAAGTCTGCCGAGCACATGTCGTGTGCAGACGCTAAATGGTGGAAACATGTATGAAGAAGTACACCCCTGCAGGGTTATCATCATCTATTCGAATAGCCGTGTCCGCGGAAAAGGACTTCTAGGTTGCTTATATCAGTTCATAGACAAGTGAAAGTGGATACTCTAAAATACGCAAGATAAGCGTGAGTGCTATGGGTGGCGTTCTCGTAGGGAGACGGGAGCGGATCCATAGTGGTGTATTGATATGGTGAATATGTGGACTCGTGTGCGCCACCTCAAAAGAGTTGCTTGCAGTCGTAGTTTAGGATAGCCACCGAGTCAAAGCTGGCTTGCTGCAGTTAAACCCCACCATCCCCTTGTTGAAAATGATGCATATGTAGTTAGTTCTGATGTAAGTCTTGCTGGGTACATTTGTACTCACGTTTGCCTATTTTATGTTTTTGCAGAGAGACTTCAGTCTCACTAGTAGTTCCACGTGGACTTCGACGTTTAGCTTGATACCTCAGCTACGATCTTGTGCCCTCGGCAGGATTTGGTAGATAGTCAGGCTTCTCAGCCTTTTTCATTTATAGATGTCTGTACCCAGACATGATAGCTTCCGCTTGTGCTTTGTTTTGTATGCTCTGAGTGTTGGGTCATGAGACCCATGTTTGTAATATCTCGCTCCTCGGAGCCTATTGAATAAAATACTTGAGTCGTAGAGTCATGTTGTGATGCCATGTTGTATTTGCACATATCGAGCATATTGTGTGTATGTTATTGAAGTGCTTGGTATGTGTGGGATCTGACCATCTAGTTGTTTATCTTTAGTAGCCTCTCTTACCGGGAAATGTCTCCTAGTGTTTCCATTGAGCCTTGGTAGCTTGCTACTGCTCCGGAACACTTAGGCTGGCCGGCATGTGTCCTTCTTCGTTCCTGTGTCTGTCCCTTCGGGGAAATGTCACGCGATGAATACCGGAGTCCTGTTAGCCCGCTACAGCCCGGTTCACCGGAGTCCTGCTAGCCCAGTTATACAGCCTGGATTCACTCGCTGATGACCGACACGTTCGATGCTTGGTCATGGATGCCTGTCCCTGTAAGTCTGTGCCGCTTTGGGTTTACGACTAGCCATGTCAGCCCGGGCTCCTTATCATATGGATGCTAGCGACACTGTCATATACATGTGCCAAAAGGCGCAAACGGTCCCGGGCAAAGGTAAGGCGACACCCGTGGGAATACCGTGCGTGAGGCCGCAAAGTGATATGAGGTGTTACATGCTAGGTCGATGTGGCATTGAGTCGGGGTCCTGACAGCGTTGGTATCAGAGCTTGACTGCCTGTAGGATTACCAAGCCAAACTGGTCGAAGTTGAGTCTAGAAATTCTTTAGTTATATAAGGGAATTGATTGTGGGATGGAACGTAAGGCTCTTTTTACTCCTTATACCTCATGGCTTTCTGATCTGAGTCATCGTCTTCTTTCCTACGGGGTTAAGCAACTAGGTCTTCTCATCTTTCTATCAGGATCACGTGTTACTAATCAGTGGACTTATAAGATTGTTCGATTTAAGCTTGAGTCCAGCTCCTATTACTTCCGTATGTTAATTGTTGATCTCGAAACCTTGATATTGTGCTTCTGAGTGGTTATGCCACCATTTTTGTGAATTCTCAAATCTTTTCTGAGCATTTACAGCCGTTATGCTGTCCGAGTCATCCCAGGTTTCTAAGTAGTCTGATGCAATTGCAAATCCTTTCTTCCCGTTCCAATGTTCCCATGGGCCAGATTAACCACACTAATCAGTGAGTTGAGGTACTTCATTACCTTGACATATATGTTGGAGATATTATTATGACCCTAGGTGTCTTAGGGGATCACCTAGTAATTTAGCCATGATTGGTGTCCCAGTGTGATGATTCTGGCCTTTATCCTCGAAAGCATTCCGTGATGCTACTTAGTGGTAGGTATTCTACTCCTGGGTTCTGAACCCGAGATTCACCCTACCTACTTCATGTTGATAGTAATTGCTAGTGCCTTTGGGATATTAGTAACCTTTGCGATAGTCCTTGAAGTCCGTGGTATATCCTTCTTCCAAATACCATGAACCACTTACGGCAAAAGTTTGTTGGATCAAAAGATCACAACAGGAGTGCTCTCTATGGGTTCTCCATTCATAATTGTGACTCTGCCAGTTCTACCCTTCTGCATGGGTTATCCGGAAGAAATATGTTGCCTTGGTTCGATATACTAATCTATGCATCCACAACTCAGAAAATTATATGTTCCTTTGAGTTGTTCTCTTTAGTTGCATTCTGACCCTCGTCTATCAATTGATAGTCAGGAGTAATTGTGCATTCGTGTTGTCAATGCTTATTACTCTTGTGGTCCGTCAAGCCATTCTATCCTGAATGACTTGGAGAAACAAACTCCAGTACCTCATCCATATTTAGGATTGGGTCAAAGTAGTTGTATTCCGCAGATCAAATGCCAATCCAGCTTTTGGTTCTGTTCTACCTTGGAGTATTACCCCCTTTATGTCAGAATTGTCATGAGAACTGCACCAACTCTCATGAATTTTGATGTAGTGATACTTCTCACCATCATTAGTCATTCCTCGGCCCTCGTGTTGATGCAACCGGAATACCGACAAATGAATTGTGATGTGTGAAATCCATACTCCCAGCAACCTCGTTGTTTGGTAGTTAAAGGACAATAATTTCATTCTTAGCCTGTTGGTTCTTGAATCATCATTCTAAGACTAATCGTGCTACCTAGTCCTTATTTCCTGATGCACTCTTTGATTAATGAGTTAGGATTTTGTCAAGTCCTCGCTCATTTGATCATATCATCTTGCCCTGAAAAGCAAGATTGTTCTCGAGCTTAGTAACATATCGGTGGTTCGTGATTTTCCGTATATCTTCTCGGAAATATTACCAGGTTGTCACCTGACCGCTATGTTGAGTTCGTGATCAAGTTGGTTTATTCCTGTAAACCACCCCTTCTCCAAGGATCTGTGTAGGATACCCCTGAGCTAGTTGGTCAAGCTAAACAACAACTTGGAGAGTTGGAAGATAAAAGCTTGCCTGACTTAGTTCGTTCCAAAGGGATATTCTTGTGTAGTGTGTGTTGAAGAAAGATGATATCTTCATCGATGGGTCCCTGTGATCAGTTGCTGGACCTATTGTCTTATCAATCCTTTGATTTGAGTGTGGGCTATCGTCAAATCAAATCAGTACCAACGATGCTCGTAATGTTGTCTTATTCGTGGTTGATCCCTCGAGCATACACCATTACATCTTTGGTCTGACCAATGCTATCACCGCGTTCACTTAACTATGGAATTCCTTTTAAAAGGAAACCCGGATGAATTGTTGTTGAGCCCATTGACAACATCCTTATCTCCTCCATGATGTTGTTGAACATTAAGCTAGTGTTGGAAACTTTTGAAAGCATTTTCTTCATGCTAGCTCATGAAGTATTTGTTTGATGAAAGGAGTGACTTCCTCTTATACACGTGCATTTGGTGAAAGTTGCCGCCGTGAATTGAGAAAGATTGTTTTGTTTCCTTTGGAATTATCGCAAGTCAGTCATGCATGTGCGAAGTATTCTATGGTCTGATAGACTGATCATCTTCATTCCATATGTGTATCCTAGCACACCAAGCCACTGATTGATTGTTCAAGGAGAAGGAGTATCTTCATAAGAGCTAATCCGGACTTATGAAAGAACTTCGATATCCTCGCTGATGGTTCCCAACCAGAACTCGGTAGTGTTTAATTATAAGACTGCTACGTGGGCATGCTTGTCTGGGACAACGTGTTCACATGTTTGTAGCAGAACCAGCTCATGTTTTGGAGCTTGCTATCGTAGTTCATTTCCTGAGAATCTCGCAATGTCATCTCGTCGATTTGTGTTGCAAACTTTCATTTTTCTTCCTAGATTCGATGAGTCTGGAATATTCTGACACCAACCAGATCTGAGTCTCAGGCAGATATGATGGTTGGAATATTTCCCAAGATCTATAATATTGGTCCCTCGATAACCGGTAAAGTGGATGTCGTGGCCAACACACCCAGCCGGAAGACCTATTATTGTAGTATCTTGTTTGAAGAAGTTGGCCACCTCCCCATAAGGATTTCGTAGGATTTACCTCCGTAACTGTTCCTTATGGATTCTATCACTCCCGAAGTCCGACCTTTACTTGATGTTCTAGTTATCAAACCATATCTATGAATGGGTTACACTAGCACGTCAAGGAGAACATTATAAGCGGAGTGCTAAATGTCTCTCGGTCGATCATCCAGATTTTGTTCCTTGGCTTCGCTAAGGTGAAATCTGAGAAAGTGTTATCCTCCTCTGCATCTGCATCGTCCATCGCTATTCATCATGATAGTATGTTGTGTTGTCAGCACCTTGACACGGATGTTGATGAAACCTTGATGAATATGAAAATGCCCAAGTTCCTGAGAGCACGCACAAGCGCTACGTGTTATCATCGGCTCTAACTGGGATTCCTCTCAGTTTCCTCGGAAATGCTATGACCTACTCAAACAGTGAATTCACTCTCTATTGTTGGGTTCTTCCCCAGTTACCAAAATCATTCCCAGCATTTGCATTTTGTTCCCAGCTTGCACCGTCAATGTGCCATTCTACCATGGGTCTCTTCCATTTCCGGTGGTAAGCAAGTTCATCCATTACGTTGTCTTCAACAAGGTAATCCACATCATCCAAGTCCAAGTATGCCATTCTACCGACCCCGCCAATCGATTGCTGTGATTTGCCTTAGGCTGATATAGAGAGTCTCAATGATCTCTATATCAAAGGTAATTCTTTTTGCCACTTAAGATAATAATCTACGAATCACCCTTCTCCAGGATGTTTCGTTATGGTATCATGGCAATTCAACTCCTCGCTACGTTGACAACCGATCACCACATTCTTAAGTCTGGAGTTGTTGTCTACCTAGTGAACCTTTGTCATCTGCTTCACCCCATTCCTATGGATGTGTGCTTCGTCTCTTAGCTCGAGAGAGGTTGCTATGTCTCATTCCGTGAGTTAATCTTGAGTTGTTCGATCTTCGAGAAGATCGACCCTTCCAGAGTCTCCTTCTTCTCTCCATGTCATGTTGGCAGGATTTCTCAGAGCAAGACTTCGAGACAACGATGGTGAACGAATCAACATTCAATTGAAGTGCAACCTGGATCATGAAGATTGTGCTAGTTTGCGTTTTCCCCTTCATCCTACCCTACGCTTGAATCTCGAGACGAGATTCTTGTTTAGTGGGGGTGAGTTGTCACATCCCTAGCTTCAGGCATTGCTCTAGGTTAGCTTCAGGTGTGCATCATGTTTAAATTCTGAAAATTTGAACTGAGGAATTCAGAAGCCTCAAAACTTAAATAAAAGAGGGGCAAGAAACCCTAAAATTGCAATCAGTAAATCCAAAATGCCCTAGAAATAGCTCTGACAATTTTGGCAAGAGTTATAAATCAAACCAAAATTTTGGGACATTTCTAAGGAATTATTGGGCTCTGATTTTAAATCAATATTTTATTTGAATTTGGAGTTATATTCATAATATATAATGAATATATTTTCAAATGACCTGAGATATTTTTATTATGTGTGGAGAAGTCCATTAGGTGACTTAAAAATATCCAGGGAAGTTTAGGCACCGTTTTCAAATTCTGTTTGAATTAAAATTCAGTGCCAATTAAATAAAACAGAACAAAAATAGAAAACAGTAAATAAAAAGAGAGAGAGAGAGAGAGAAGTCCAGCTTACCTGGCGCCACGAACCGGCCCAGCTTTGCCCCCCCCCCCATCGCTGGCCCAGCTGGTGGCCCAGCCCACCACCGCAAACCCCCTCGCCGCTCGTCGTCTTCCTCTGCCAGTAGGCAGAGGCGAGGCGTGGCGCGCGCCCGAGAGCCCCGACGCCACCTCCTGCTTCGCGGCCCTCCTAGCGACCCCACGACGCCGCCCCACGCTCCCTCTCGCTTTCCCCTCCTCTCCCTGGATCTCACTCTCTCCCCGAGCTCGTCTCTCTCCCTCTCTCTCCCGAACCCGAGCACTATCGCCGCCGCCGACGAACACCACCCCGGCCATCGCCTCCCCCTCGTCCCCTCGAGCAGTCCACGAGCTCCGCCGTGCCGCCCTCGCCCTCCCCGCCGTCACACGCGACCGGAGAAGCCCCGAAGCGCCGCCCCGACGTTCTTCCCCTCCTCGGACCCGCCGATCGATGTCGCCGAATTCGCCGCCGACAGGACGCCCCCGAGCCCGCTGACCACCTCTCCCTCTCCACAGTGAACTCCTCTTCCTCTCCCCCTAGCCCCGTGTTTGTTCGGTCTCCGTAGCCGCCGTTTCCACCTCACCGGAAACTCCCCGCCGCCGGCCATGGCGCCGCTGTGGCCAGGGCCACCCCAGCTGGCGCCCGAGCATGCTACCAAGTTCGCCGCCCTCCCAGGAGCCTGCAGCGCCCTTCCGTTTCCCCTCTAGGGCACCGCAGCGTCGAGCCCGAGCTCGCCCGAGCTCCGGCGGCCGCCTAGGTCGCCGCCGGCACCGATTCCGGCTGCCCCGAGCGCAACTGACTCCACCAAGAGCTTCGGCTCGTCCCCAGCTCCTCCTAGATGCCCTCCGCGGCCCATTTGGTCGCCGGAGTGGCCAAAACCACTCTCGCCGCCGCGTCGGGCTCGCCGGCGGCTAAACGCCGGCAGCCGACTTTGACTTTGACCACGGGTGGGCCCCGGTTGACTCTCCTGAGTCAATGACAGGTGGGGCCCAGCCCTGTTAACTATTAGGATTAGTTTTAATTAATTTTAGTTAAGCTAATCACACTGACACGCGGGACCCACTGTCAGGTTTGACCCGGACCATGTCCCGTTGACCACTGACGTCACACTGACGTCAGGCTGACGCAGTAATTGATTTTCTGGATTTATTATAATTCAGGAAATTCCAGAAAATGCCTAAAACTTCAATAAATCATAGAAAATTAACCGTAACTCCAAATTAAATAATTTATATATGAAAAATTATCAGAAAAATTCAAGGAATCCATCTGTACCATTTTCATGCATGTTAGAACAACTTATAGCTGCTGTTTAGCACAAATCAATTAAAGGGCATTTATTTAATCACATATGGAGTTTGAATTTGAATTTTATATTCAAACCAACTTCATTTAATCTGTTGCTAGTTGCATTAGCCCAAAACACATTCATTTTGCCATGTCATGATCATGCATCATATTGTGCATTGCATTGATTGTGTTCCTTTCTGTGTTGTCGGTATTTGTCCCCTCTCGATAGACGTGATACTGATGACGTGATCGTTGACACTGATGAAGACTCAATGTTATCTTCAGAAGTGCCAGGCAAGCAAAACCCCCTTGTTCATTCCGATAAAATCCCACTCTCTCGCTCCTGCTCTCTTTTACTGCATTAGGACAACAACGACATATTTGTTACTTGCTGCGGTAGCTGAACCCCTTTATCCTTTGCATGACCTGTCATTGCCACAGTAAATAGATGAAACCCACTAGCATGAGTAGGAGTTGTTTGAGCCCTGTTGTGCCTACTCATTCATGCTTGCTTGTCATGCCTGCTACTGCTTAGAGTTGAGTCAGGTCTGATTCATCGGGGATGAATCAGAGGCGTGTGAACATGTCCTACTGTGTGTGAGATAAGTGTGTGAACACGATTTGGTAAAGGTAGCGGTGAGAGGCCATGTAGGAGTACATGGTGGGTTGTCTCATTGCAGCCGTCCTCAGGAACTGAGTTCTGTGTTTGTGATCCATGATTCAGTTACTACCATACATTGGGCCCTGAAATATGACCCCGCTCGACTTCTTATTCACCCTAGTCCTCTGTCCAGGAGTTGCAAGTAGTTTCTGGTGTTTGTAGCTTACTGGAGGCCGTGGACAGGCTGACCGTAGGGGTGGGCTATGATGCGGTAGGTACGTGGCACGGTGTACCGGATGCCCGTTTGGTATCTCGGGAACCCTGTTCACATCGTTTGGGGCTGTGAGCGAAACTCCGGCCGGATCTCCTCATGGATGGAACCCGAATAGCCGATAAACCTGGACTAGAGACTTGAGTGTTTAGGTAGGTCGTGGTCTACACCCACGTCGGCTTTTGCTTGAAGTCTGCCGAGCACACGTCGTGTGCAGACGCTAAATGGTGGAAACATGTATGAAGAAGTACACCCCTGCAGGGTTATCATCATCTATTCGAATAGCCGTGTCCGCGGAAAAGGACTTCTGGGTTGCTTATATCAGTTCATAGACAAGTGAAAGTGGATACTCTAAAATACGCAAGATAAGCGTGAGTGCTATGGATGGCGTTCTCGTAGGGAGACGGGAGCGGATCCATAGTGGTGTATTGATATGGTGAATATGTGGACTCGTGTGCGCCACCTCAAAAGAGTTGCTTGCAGTCGTAGTTTAGGATAGCCACTGAGTCAAAGCTGGCTTGCTGCAGTTAAACCCCACCATCCCCTTGTTGAAAATGATGCATATGTAGTTAGTTCTGATGTAAGTCTTGCTGGGTACATTTGTACTCACGTTTGCCTATTTTATGTTTTTGCAGAGAGACTTCAGTCTCACTAGTAGTTCCACGTGGACTTCGATGTTTAGCTTGATACCTCAGCTACGATCTTGTGCCCTCGGCAGGATTTGGTAGATAGTCAGGCTTCTCAGCCTTTTTCATTTATAGATGTCTGTACCCAGACATGATAGCTTCCGCTTGTGCTTTTTTTTGTATGCTCTGAGTGTTGGGTCATGAGACCCATGTTTGTAATATCTCGCTCCTCGGAGCCTATTGAATAAAATACTTGAGTCGTAGAGTCATGTTGTGATGCCATGTTGTATTTGCACATATCGAGCATATTGTGTGTATGTTATTGAAGTGCTTGGTATGTGTGGGATCTGACCATCTAGTTGTTTATCTTTAGTAGCCTCTCTTACCGGGAAATGTCTCCTAGTGTTTCCATTGAGCCTTGGTAGCTTGCTACTGCTCCGGAACACTTAGGCTGGCCGGCATGTGTCCTTCTTCGTTCCTGTGTCTGTCCCTTCGGGGAAATGTCACGCGATGAATACCGGAGTCCTGTTAGCCCGCTACAGCCCGGTTCACCGGAGTCCTGCTAGCCCAGTTATACAGCCTGGATTCACTCGCTGATGACCGACACGTTCGATGCTTGGTCATGGATGCCTGTCCCTGTAAGTCTGTGCCGCTTTGGGTTTACGACTAGCCATGTCAGCCCGGGCTCCTTATCATATGGATGCTAGCGACACTGTCATATACGTGTGCCAAAAGGCGCAAACGGTCCCGGGCAAAGGTAAGGCGACACCCGTGGGAATACCGTGCGTGAGGCCGCAAAGTGATATGAGGTGTTACATGCTAGGTCGATGTGGCATTGAGTCGGGGTCCTGACACTCAACAAACACACCGCAAAAAGAGTTACATTGAATAGATCTCCACAAGAGAGGGGGAGAACATGGTATTGAGATCCAAAAAGAGAGAAGAAGCCATCTAGCTAATAACTATGGACCCGAAGGTCTATGGTAAACTACTCACAACTCATCGGAGGGGCTGTGGTGTTGATGTAGAAGCCCTTCGTGGTTGATTCCCACTCCGGCGGAGCGCCCGTGAAGGCTCCAAGATGGGATCTCGCGGATACAGAAGGTTACGGTGGTGGAAATCGTTTTTCGTTGGCTCCCTGGATGTTTTCGGGTACGTGGATATATATAGGAGCAAGAAGTATGTTGGTGGCCTCCCGAGGGGCCCACGAGACAGGGGGCACGCCCTATAGGGGTGGGCGCACCCTCCACTCTCGTGGCTGCCTCGGCTGCTTCTTGGCTTGCACTCCAAGTCCTCTGGATCACGTTTGTTCCAAAAGTCATGCTCCCAAAGGTTTAATCCGGTTTGGACTTCGCTTGATATTCCTTTTCTTCGAAAGACTGAAATAGGCAAAAAAACAGCAATACGGGTTGGGCCTCCAGTTAGTAGGTTAGTCCCAAAAATGATATAAATGTGTAAAATAAAGCCCATAAACATCCGAAATGGGTAATATAATAGCATGGAACAGTCAAAAATTATAGATACGTTGGAGACATATCAACATCCTCATTTACTCCAAGAGCAAGGATGAGCACAAGGAGCATCTTCGGGCAGTTCTGCAAAGGCTTCGTGACCATCAGCTTTATGCCAAATTTAGCAAATGTGAGTTCTGGCTCCAACAAGTGGGATTCCTCAGGCATATCCTCTCGGCAGAAGGAATCTCAGTGGACCCAAGCAAGGTGAAGGATGTACTTGATTGGTCCGCACCCACCAGAGTTTCAGAAATCCGGAGTTTCCTTGGACTAGCCGGATATTATCGCCGTTTTATCAAAGGCTTCTCGAAGATTGCCAAGCCTATGACTGATCTTCTGAAGAAGGATAAGAAGTTCGTGTGGACTGAGGAATGTGAGCAAAGTTTCAACAAGCTGAAAACCAGGCTGACATCGGCACTAGTATTGACTCTTCCAGACATCTATCGTAGTTTTGATGTCTACTGTGATGCATCCAGAAGAGGACTGGGGTGCGTAGTCATGCAAGATGGCAAAGTGGTGGCATATGCATCTTGACAACTGCGGCAACACGAAGGAAACTACCCTATGATTTGGAATTGGCCATAGTGGTGCACGCTTTGAAGATCTAGAGGCACTATCTGATTGGAAAGAGGTGCCAGATATTCACCGACCATAAGAGTCTCAAGTATATATTCACTCAGCCCGATTTGAACCTTCAACAGCGAAGATGGCTCAAATTGGTTAAGGACTATGACCTTGGGATAAATTATCACCCGTGCAAAGCTAATGTGGTGGCTGACGCCCTCATCCGCAAACCAGCCAACCTTAATCACTACAAATAAAATACACTTCCGTGATGATACGTGTTTGTCATAGTAGGTCGCGTTTTTTGTCATGCATGTACATCCATGACAATTTATGACAGAATCAAGATAGTCATACCTGTGCTGTCGTACAAGTGTTCGATGACATTACCAAAATTATCATCACAGAAGTGTCCACTTCCATGACGATAAATCGCGCATCACAGAAGTGCTTTCGTCAAGGGTGAACGACACGTGGCATCCACCGTAACGGAACACCGTTAAGCTATCGGGTCGGGTTTTGGATCTGATAACCCGTTAACAGCCCCGACCAATGGGGATTTTCCATGTGTAAAATCATCATTGGCTGGAGGAAACACGTGTCGGCTCATCGTTGGGGCAGATGTCATCCACTCATTGGACAGAAGGCGCCTATGATACGTCAACACATGGCACGGCCAATCAAGTTTAAATGGGCCGGCCCAACTAAAGGCCCACGAGATTTTGCGGACTATAATGGGCTGGCCCAGCTAAAGGCCCACAAGATTTTGCGGGCCATAATAGGCCGGCCCAGGTAAAGGCCCACAAGATTTTTGTGTGCCATAATGGGCCGGCCAAGGTAAAGGCCCCCAAAATTCTTGCGGATCATAATGGGCCAGCCCAGCTAAAGGCCCACAAGATTTCGCCGACATTAATGGGCCGGCCCAGCTGTAGGCCCACAAGATTTTGAGGACCCTAGTAGGCCGGCCCATTAACTGGCTGCCATGTTTTGGGCCAAATGCCGGCCCATAATTGATCCGGTCCATTAATGGCCTGCCACGTTCCGGGCCTAGTAATGGCCCATATAAGATCCGGCCTGTTAAAAGCCTCCCACTTTCTGGGCCAAATCACGGCCCAGATCAGGTCCGGCCCTTTAAGAGGCTTTGGGCTCAATTATGGCCCATATCAGATTCGGCCCGTTGACTGGACGCTATGCGTGTGGGCCCACTTGCTAAAGGCCCTTTAGTAATTCGGCCTGATATTAGTTTCAGCCTATTAAGGGCCCATTTAACATTTCGGCCCTATATTAATTTCGGCCTGTTAAAAGCCCTTCATATAGTTGGGCCTAACTATGGCCCGATTTGCATCCAGCCTGCTCGCAGTCGATATCTGATTGGGCCAAACAAGGACCGAGACAACTTTGGACTGTTAAAAGCCCGTGAATTGATTCGCACAATCATGGGCCGGGGTCCTGATACGTCTCCAACGTATCTATAATTTTTTATTGCTCCATGCTACTTTATCTATTGTTTTGGACTATAATGGGCTTTATTTTCCACTTTCATATTATTTTTGGGACTAACCTATTAACCGGAGGCCCAGCCCAGAATTGTTGTTTTTTTGCCTATTTCAGTGTTTCAAAGAAACGGAATATCAAATGGAGTCCAAACGGAATGAAACCTTCGGAAACGTGATCTTCTCACCGAACGTGATCCAGGAGACTTGGACCCTACTCCAAGGGGTACCAGAGGCGGTCACGAGGGTGGGGGGCGCGCCCTCCCCCTGGGCGCGCCCCCTACCTCGTGGGCTCCCTGACGCTCCACCGACGTACTCCTTCCTCCTATATATACCTACGTACCCCCAACAGATCGGGGACGGAGCCAAAAACCTAATTCCACCACCGCAACTTTCTGTATCCATGAGATCCCATCTTGGGGCCTGTTCCGGAGCTCCGCCGAAGGGGGCATCTACCACGGAGGGCTTCTACATCAACACTATAGCCTCTCCAATGAAGTGTGAGTAGTTTACTTCAGTCCTTCGGGTCCATAATTAGTAGCTAGATGGCTTCTTCTCTCTTTTTGGATCTCAATACAATGTTCTCCCCCTCTCTCGTGGAGATCTATTCGATGTAATCTTCTTTTTGCGGTGTGTTTGTTGAGACCGATGAATTGTGGGTTTATTATCCAGCTTATCTATGGAAAATATTTGATTCTTCTATGAATTCTTTTATGTATGATTAAGTTATCTTTGCAAGTCTCTTCGAATTATCCGTTTGGTTTGGCCAACTAGATTGGTAGTTCTTGCAATGGGAGAAGTGCTTAGCTTTGGGTTCAATCTTGCGGTGACCTTACGCAGTGACAGAAAGGGTTGCAAGGCACATATTGTATTGTTTCCATCGAGGATAACAAGATGGGGTATTTATCATATTGCATGAATTTATTCCTCTACATCATGTCATCTTGCTTAAGGCGTTACTCTATTTTTAACTTAATACTCTAGATGCATGCTAGATAGCGGTCGATGAGTGGAGTAATAGTAGTAGATACAGAATCATTTCGGTCTACTTGTCACGGACGTGATGCCTATATACATGATCATTGCCTGGATAACCTCATATCTATGCTCAATTCTGTCAATTGCTCAACAGTAATTTGTTCACCCATCGTAGAATAATTATGCTCTTGAGAGAAGCCACTAGTGAAACCTATGGCCCCCGGGTCTATTCTCATCATATCAATCTCCATCACTTTATTTACTTTCTTTTGCTTTTACTTTTTACTTTGCATATTTATACCAAAAATACCAAAAATATTATCTCTATCAGATCTCACCCTCGTAAGTGACCATGAAGAGATTGACAACCCCCAAGCGTTGGTTGCGAGTAGCTATCATTTTGTGCAGGTACGAGGGACTTGCGCGTGGTCTCCTACTGGATTGATACCTTGGTTCTCAAAAACTGAGGGAAATACTTACGCTACTATGCTGCGTCATCCTCTCCTCTTCGAGGAAATCCAACGCAAGCTCGACACGTAGCAAGAAGAATTTCGGGGCCGTTGCCGGGGAGGCTTACGCAAAAGTCAACATACCAAGTACCCATCACAATCCCTATCTCTCGCATTACATTATTTGCCATTTGCCTCTCGTTTTCCTCTCCTCCACTTCACCTTTGTCGTTTTATTCGCCCTCTCTTTCCCAATCTCCTCCTCCTTTTCCCTTTGCCTTTTGTTTGCTTGTGTGTTAGTTTGCTTGTTTGTCGCTATGTCGAATTCCTTATCCGCTCCTATGTCTCCCGAGTTTGAAGTTCTTCACTTCAAGCAACGGCAAGGAGAAAATTTAAAAGATGCTTGGTATAGGATGATGGAATCTTATCGTAAGTGCACCCTAGAGGTGAACTTTAGAATCCTTCTTCGCAATTTTTATGTTGGGTTAAATATGACGCATAGACAACTCTTGGATTGCATTGCCAAGGGAAATTTTATTGAAATTGACCCCAGTATTGCGCATGAAATTATAGAGGGAATGGTGGGAACACTACCCCAAAAGGGAGGATCTCATCCTACCCAGGAAGAAACCCAAGTGTTTGAGAAGATTTGCGAAGTAACAAATTTTTTACAAAAGTCTCTTGAGCCTCTTAAAAGTGTTAGCGGAAATCTTCACCGCATGAATATGTTGATTACTCTTTGTAATAAGCGGTTGGATTCTTTTGATCTAAAAATTTTCGAGTAGGAAGGGAAGCGGCAAGAACCACCCGGATTCGAGCATGACTCCGCTAAAAAATTGAAAATTAAAGATAGTAATACCTAGATCTATCCTTGCTTTTATGCCTAGCTAGGGGCGTTAAACGATAGCGCTTGTTGGGAGGCAACCCAATTTTATTTTGTGTTTTTTTTTGGTTATGGTTAAGAATAAACAATCCATATACCTTCTCTTTGGATGTGGTTTTATGTTTTAATTAGTATTTGTGCCAAGTAGGTGCTATAGGATAACCTAGGATGATAGTTGATTTGATTCTGCTGAAAAACAGAAACTTTGCACGCACGAATTTATTTATGATAAATCACAAGAACGTGCTTTTGCGTTGATTCTTTTTGCTGCTGATCAATAAACAAATTGTCCAGGACTTTATATTTTGGTAGAATTTTTAGAATTCCATAAGTTTGCGTTAGTTACAGAATGCTACAGACTGTTCTGTTTTTGACAGATTCTGTTTTTCGTGTGTTGTTTGCTTATTTTGATGAATTTATGGTTAGTAAAATAGTTTACAATCCATAGAAAAGTTGGAATACAGTAGGTTTAAAACCAATATAAATAAATAATGAGTTCATTACAGTACCTTAAAGTAGTCTTTTGTTTTCTTTCTCTAACGGAGCTCACGAGATTTCTATTGAGTTTTGTGTTGTGAAGTTTTCAAGTTTTGGGTGATTTTTTTTGATGGATTATGGAACAAGGAGTGGCAAGAGCCTAAGCTTGGGGATGCCCGTGGCACCCCCAAGATAATCCAAGGACACCAAAAAGTCAAAGCTTGGGGATGCCCCGGAAGGCATCCCCTCTTTCGTCCACTTCCATCGGTAATTTACTTGGAGCTATATTTTTATTCACCAACATGATATGTGTTTTGCTTGGAGCGTCTTGTATTATTTGAGTCTTTGCTTGTTAGTTTACCACAATCATACTTGCTGTACACACCTTTTGAGAGAGCCATACATGATTTGGAATTTGATAGAATACTCTATGTGCTTCACTTATATCTTTTGAGCTTGATAGTTGCTCATAGTGCTTCACTTATATCTTTTTGAGCGTGATAATTTTTTTCTCTAGTGCTTCACTTAGATCTTTTAGAGCATGGTGGTGGATTTGTTTTAAAGAAAATTGATCTCTCATGCATCACTTAGATTATTTTGAGAGTCGTTAATAGCATGGTAATTTGCTTAATGTTAATATACTTGGTGTTCAAGATATGTGAAACTTTCTTTTGAGTGCATTGAATACTAAGATAAGTTTGATGCTTGATAATTGTTTTGAGATATGGAGGTAATAATATCAAAGTCATGATAGTTGAGTAGTTGTGAATTTGAGCAATACTTGTGTTGAAGTTTGTAAGTCCCATAGCATGCACGTATGGTTAAAGTTGTGTAACAAATTTGACGCATGAAGTGTACCTGGCTTGTGCATCCTTATGAGTGGCGGTCGGGGACGAGCGATGGTATTTTCCAACCAATCTATCCCCCTAGGGGCATGCACATAGTACTTGATTTTTGATGACTTCTAAATTTTTGCAATAAGTATATGAGTTCTTTTGACTAATGTTGAGTCCATGGATTATACGCACTTTTACCTTTCCGCCATTGCTAGCCTCTACGGTACCGTGAATTGCCCTTTCTCACATTGAGAGTTGGCGCAAACTTCGCATGTGCATCCAAACTCCGTGATACGATACGCTCTATCACACATAAAACTCCCTATATCTTCCTCAAAATAGCCACCATACCTACCTATTATGGCATTTCCATAGCCATTCCGAGATATATAGCCATGCAACTTTCCACCGTTCCGTTCATCATTATTATGACATACATTACTTTTGTCATATTGCCATTGCATGATCATGTAGTTGACATCGTATTTGTGGCAAAGCCACCATGATTATTTTTCATACATGTCACTCTTGATTCATTGCACCATCCTGGTACACTGTCGGAGGCATTCATATAGAGTCATACCTTGTTCTAGTTTCAAGTTGTAATCCTCATGTTGTAATCAATAGAAGTGTGATGATCATCATTATTAGAGCATTGCCCAAAAAACAGAAAGCCCAAAAAAGTAAGGCCCAAAAAAAAGAAAAGAAAAGGGCAATGCTACTATCTCTTTTTCCACACTTGTGCTTCAAAGTAGCACCATGTTCTTCATGTAGTGAGTCTCATATTTTGTGCTTCAAAGTAGCACCATGTTTTTCATATAGTGAGTCTCATAAGTTGTCTTTTTCATACTAGTCGGAATTTCTCAATATAGAACTTGGCTTGTATATTCCAACGATGGGCTTCCTCAAATGCCCTAGGTCTTCATGAGCAAGAAAGTTGGATGCACACCCACTTGTTTTCTTTTGTTGAGCATTCATAGCTCTAGTGCATCCGTTGCATGGCAATCCCTACTCCTCATATTGACATCAATTGATGGGCATCTCCATAGCCCGTTGATTATCCTCATCAATGTGAGACTTTCTCCTTTTTTGTCTTCTCCACACAATCCCCATCATCATATTCTATTCCACCCATAGTGCTATATCCATGGCTCACGCTCATGTATTGCGTGAAGGTTGAAAAAGTTTGAGATTATTTAAGTATGAAACAATTGCTTGGCTTGTCATCGGGGGTATAGAAGTTGGGAACATCTTTGTGTGATGAAAATGAAGCATAGCCTAACTATATGATTTTGTAGGGATGAATTTTCTTTGGCCATGTTATTTTGAGATGACATAATTATTTTGATTAGTGTGCTTGAAGTATTATTATTTTTATGTCAATATGAACTATTTTCTTGAATCTTTCGGATCTGAATATTCATATCACAATTAAGAAGATTTACATTGAAATTATGCCAAAGTATCACTCCGCATCAAAAATTCTCTTTTTATCATTTACCTACTCGAGGACGAGCATGAATTAAGCTTGGGGATGCCTGATACGTCTCCAACGTATCTATAATTTTTGATTGCTCCATGCTACTTTATCTATTGTTTTGGACTATAATGGGCTTTATTTTCCACTTTTATATTATTTTTTGGACTAGCCTATTAACCGGAGGCCCAGCCCGGAATTGCTGTTTTTTTGCCTATTTTAGTGTTTCGAAGAAACGGAATATCAAACGGAGTCAAAACGGAATGAAACCTTCGGAAACGCGATCTTCTCACCGAGCGTGATCCAGGAGACTTGAACCCTACTCCAAGGAGTACCAGAGGCGGTCACGAGGGTGGGGGGCGCGCCCTCCCCCTGGGCGCGCCCCCCTACCTCGTGGGCCCCCTGACGCTCCACCGACGTACTCCTTCCTCCTATATATACCTACGTACCCCTAACAGATCGGGGACGAAGCCAAAAACCTAATTCCACCGCCGCAACTTTCTGTATCCATGAGATCCCATCTTGGGGCCTGTTCCGGAGCTCCGTCGGAGGGGGCATGTACCACGGAGGGCTTCTACATCAACACTATAGCCTATCCAATGAAGTGTGAGTAGTTTACTTTAGACCTTCAGGTCCATAATTAGTAGCTAGATGGCTTCTTCTCTCTTTTTGGATCTCAATATAATGTTCTCCCCCTCTCTCGTGGAGATCTATTCGATGTAATCTTCTTTTTGCGGTGTGTTTGTTGAGACCGATGAATTGTGGGTTTATGATCCAGCTTATCTATGGAAAATATTTGATTCTTCTATGAATTCTTTTATGTATGATTAAGTTATCTTTGCAAGTCTCTTTGAATTATCCGTTTGGTTTGGCCAACTAGATTGGTAGTTCTTGCAATGGGAGAAGTGCTTAGCTTTGGGTTCAATCTTGCGGTGACCTTACCCAGTGAGAGAAAGGGTTGCAAGGCACGTATTGTATTGTTGCCATCGATGATAACAAGATGGGGTATTTATCATATTGCATGAATTTATTCCTCTACATCATGTCATCTTGCTTAAGGCGTTACTCTGTTTTTAACTTAATACTCTAGATGCATGCTGGATAGCGGTCGATGAGTGGAGTAATAGTAGTAGATGCAGAATCATTTCGGTCTACTTGTCACGGACGTGATGCCTATATACATGATCATTGCCTGGATAACCTCATAACTATGCTCAATTCTGTCAATTGCTCAACAGTAATTTGTTCACCCACTGTAGAATACTTATTCTCTTGAGAGAAGCCACTAGTGAAACCTATGGCCCCCGGGTCTATTCTCATCATATCAATCTCCATCACTTTATTTACTTGCTTTTGCTTTTGCTTTTTACTTTGCATCTTTATACCAAAAATACCAAATATATTATCTCTATCAGATCTCACCCTCGTAAGTGACCGTGAAGGGATTGACAACCCCTAAGCGTTGGTTGCGAGTAGCTATCGTTTTGTGCAGGTACGAGGGACTTGCGCGTGGTCTCCTACTGGATTGATACCTTGGTTCTCAAAAACTGAGGGAAATACTTATGCTACTGCGCTGCATCATCCTCTCCTCTACGGGGAAATCCAACGCAAGCTCGAGACTTAGCAGGTCCATTTTGGGCTACCACCGGCCCGTGAGCTATTCGGCACGTTTCAGGCCCAGCCTACTTCTCAGCCTCCTAAAAGCCCATTGAGTTTTCTTGCGAAAAGAGGGCCAAGGGTTACTCGGCCTATTAAAGGCCCGAATCTACTAGTGGGCCAGTTTGACGGGGCCCATGATGCGGATCATACATCGTGATTGCATGACGGCCCGATTATGTACCGTAATTTTACGGTTTGGCCGGTTTACTGGGAAGACAGGATATATATACAGTAAAATAACTGCAGCATCGTGAATAAGAAAAAACCTATACTATACAATAAAGAAATTACGGCATATTACATCCACTGGGCATCAAAGTTCGCCACTATGATAATAAAGCACAAGCAGGCAGCAAATTACATACACTGGGCATCAAAGATCGCCACCAGTGCAAATAAACACGCCGACAAAATAATATACAAAACCGGTAGCACTTCAATAGAGTTCAAGAAAGGTTAGCCCTGCTGGGGAGCTGCAGTGCAAGCAGCTGAGGAAGATGATGAGACTGCACTTGTTCAACACTTATATCTTCCTCACTCTGAAAGATAAACAAGCATACATATGACAGGTTTTGCACATAAAAGTATCAGTGCTGACAATTCATCACATTTCTTACTGACTAATAAAGTGATACAGTTTAAAATTGCATTAACACAATATGGTATTGTTCAGGTAAAGACATGGCAGGAATTGACATTGTGAAGGAGTTGGCAGCTTCACGACACCACTAGATTACAGATCAAGAACTCATAAGTATCAATGGTTAGTGTGTTGTCAATTTATCCCATTTCAGATTGGCAAATAGAGAGGCGGTTTAAATAATAGTAGAATGATATGACATTGTTCATAGTTAAGACATTGTAGAATATGACATTGTGCTGTAGTGGGTAGGTTCAGCACACCACTGGATTACGGATGAAGAACAGAAGCATACATGTAGTGCAAAAGAAGATCACTTGCTCTGTATAGTTTAATTTACATGGTATGAAGAAAGAACTTGGTTGTACAACTGAAAACTTAAATTGACAAGGACAAACTTTTGTTTATGAACTACATAATAAACTTTAAACATGCAATTTGATGCAAATACCAAAAATAAATAGCTGTTGCAGTCATGCCTAACCAAATATACACAACAAAGTTTGAAGGCTTGAGAAGGACAAACTTACATTACTGGTGAAAATAGGCTCTATAAAGCCCTTGTCCATGCTGATGGGAGGGGGGCAATTCAAGAAGTTTACCACAGAATGTTATTCATAAGCATTGCCTTTATTCTACATTTTGTTAAGAGTAAATATAGATGTGATAATATACGAAAAATGGAGAATATTTAAGATAAGATGAAGAGTGATGCTACATAACCAAGTAGCTATAAATGTATGTGCAGCGATACAGGCAAAAGGCACAGCCAAGAGCAATGCACAACTAAACTTCTTCAGTACCAACCTTATGGTAAGAGTAAATATAGATCTGATGTGTAGAAAATGGAGGGCAAAGGAAAATAAGCTGCAGAGTGATGGTACATGAACAACTACCTGACAATATAAGTACACTGATAAAGGACAGCATGTACTTACAAGAACAATGAAGAGCTAAAAAAATTCATTGGCATTGGATATATTCTACACTAATGTAACCATTCATACAGATCAGATAATTTGGAGCGAACAATTGATAAGCAAGCTATCATGCATACTGATGTCACATAATGAACCAGGTATGTATGCAAGTACAGTGATACAAGACAATAGGTACTAACAAGAGCAAAGCAGCGGGCAGCATATTTGTGATATCCTGTCGTTCTTTTCACACCGGAATTCTTCTTCGAGCTGATTTCCTGCAAAAAAGATCCATAAGGCACATGCGGAAAAGTAGAAGTTCAAATTGTCATGTGATTTCATAGACAGTACCTCATCCTGGGAACGAGACCACTGCATAACAAGGTTTTTCCATTCAATGTCTTCTAAATTTAGCACAGGAGACTTCACCGGAAATTCGTTTATAGACTTGCCATCAAAGTGTGATTTCCTCAGGTAACACCGATACTGCTGCAATGCTTCCTTGAAAAGCACAAGCAAGCTTTGCTCGTCATGACTATCCAGATTGACCCTCACCTAGTTACAACAATGTAATGTAAATCATTGATGTGTTCGATCAGCAGAAAACAGGAAAATAATAACCATGAATAATAGCACTTACACATAAGTTGGACAGGAAGATGTGAAAATGGTGTTTGTCTTCACTATAATCTTCACATGATGGGAATATATGCATGTAGTCCCTAACAACATTCAAAGCATTGTCTTTTAAACTGGGAATAAATGGAATGGGGTTCCAATCTGCAGGAATTGGTCGTCTCTATAGTTGGGATAGGTCTTCGGCCGGTGGACTTGCTGTACTTTTTGCTGGAGTGGGATTTTTCTGTGGTACGGCTGGTGCTATGGCAAATGAAATCGGTATACCTTTTGCTGGAGTGCAGGTCCTGTGTGGTGGGGCTAGTGGTGTGGCCAGTGAAGTATGGGTACAGTCTGCTGGAGTCGGTCCTATGTTTTGTGTCACTGGTTGTACAACCAATATAAGTGGGGCGCTGTCTGATTTCTCCGGCACCACCATGTTTTTCAAGGACTTTGCTGGTGCTCCTTCAGGTTCAGCAATCACCCTCTTTCTTTTTGATGTCTGATGCACAAGAACAACATTTGAGTGGAAAAACATGGTATGACGACAGATGGAATATGTATTGATAATGGATGGGCATAGCATCTTGAGTTATATGATGAGTAAACTAAGCAGATGGTGGTGCAACAAAGTAGAAGAAATGCAAGACAACATATGCAAGATACGCGCAATCAATAAAACCTTGCCAAATTAGAACAGGCACCTTGATGGGTGAACAGGACAGGCCATCTGCATTTGACTCCTCGAGGTTAGAATAGTCATTAGAATGATATTCTGAACAAGAATCAACAGGTGGGGAGCGTACGAGTTTCATTGCTTCCAAAATGTCACTCAATGCCTTGGTGCCAATTTTGTAAGTCATTGCAGTGTTCCACAATATTCTTCTGATGCGCGGATTCTGATATTCACTGTAATTGCATATAATATCTGAGAACCATGAAAACATAAATAGTTGTGAGATTATATTTGTAATGCAGATGATATTCTAATATAGGGGCGCCCCTGTAAACACTTATGTGCTATCACTGGATTCTGATGAGAGAGCTCATGTGTGCTGTAATATCGTGCGTGCATTTATATAATCTGGCACAAGTACACAAAAAAATAGGCTCCAGAAGTAAGGATGGCTGGCGGATGATAGGTTCATAATATACTGTATAGATAGTTTATTGCCAAACCATGATAACAAGAGCACACAGCAACTAGGAAGATCATAGTGTACATAACAGGGGTACACCATAACCACGATATATAAATCGAGAAAGTGGAACTGGCTTGAAAATACGGTGTTGTATTGCCGCTAGTAATTGAAAGCTTATCAATCACGTACAGGCCAGCACTATCGAACATGGTAAAGAAGAGCAAGCAAATTTTGGATAATAAAATGTTGGTTGCACAGTGCCCACACATGATGAACCAGAGCGCATTAAGAATGCAACTCCCAGCTATCTCTCGACCATTTCAGGCGGTTGGATGAAGATCCTACGTCTCCTAACCCTTCTTCTTCCTCGTCTGTGATTCTTCCCATACAAAACACCGCACGGGCCGCCGGCCGGACCACCGGCCCCCACCGCCTGTGTTCCTTCGCCACCCCCACCCCCCACCCGCGTCGAGTTTTCTTCGTTCGGCGAGGCCCCACAACCACCCGAGCCCCTTGGATCGCACCGGCGAACTCCGGTGAGCTCTGAAAAATCGACTAGCCCAATTTTGAAATTTAGTCTACTATGATTTAACTAGTGTGGAATATAAAAGGGGAAAACCATAAGCATTGGGAGTATAGTGTTGAGCGTGCCATGGCGGATCTGGAGGTGCAAACCGGACAAAGGCAACTTTGCAACCAAGACAAGAAATCAGAGTAAAGCAGTGGCGATCTATTCTCTTGCTGCGATAAATAAGTTGAGCAGATACGAAAGAGTACCACTTTTGGTGCGGCACCGTGTATGCATCTGGTGAGAATTTGACGGTGCTGTGGTAGCGATGGCTGTCGGCGGCGTGGAAGCAGATCTAGGAGGGTAGACGGGGGCGGCGGGGCGCGGTGGACGAGACGGTCGTAGGAGTGGCGCCGACAAGGTGGACGACGGCAGGGATGAAGCGAGAGGACGGGATGCAAGGATCCCGGTCCGAAGGCGTGGATGAGAGAGGTCGATCTCTTTTAATGGACGGCGGCGTCGGGGTATCAGCTCCGGCATGGTGGAGGAGGACGGCGGTGGATGGGGTGGCGGACGGCGGCGGACGGAGGAGGGTGGGGTGGAGAGGGTGTTTTGGCGCCCACGGAGTACGAATGGGGAAAAGGGAGGTAGAGAGGAAGGGGGGAACCATGTAGTCAGGGCGTGCTTGTCTCAAATGCGAGGAAATTTACAAACTTAGCCCCCGTTTCAAATTTCTACTATGTACATCACAACAACATTAGTCGGTTGGGGATAGGACGGTAATCTCGCATACACCGAATATTTGCCGACGAGAGTTTGTTTTTGGCGCCCACCGTGTATGAATATGAATCGGGGAGGGAGTCGATTTCGGCCGAGGGCACACTGTGTTTTGGCGCCCACCATGTATGAATCCGGGTGAGAGGCGGTTACGTCACGTTTGGGTGAAATTACAAACCTACCCCTATCGAAACCTATAGAAATCCAGCAGATAGGCTTTGCACAGCAGGGATAGGCAGTAGTGATTTCCATCTCGCAGATTTTGGTTTCGGGCGGTTACTGCGACTTTCCCCGCTTCGTTCAAAATTGCACAGTGCATGTTTACCGTGCCAATTCAATTCGGATCCCGTTTGTATTCTACTATTTGTTTTTGGACGGGATCCATTTTCAATTGGAATTACATTCTATATACATCATTTTTTTAAATATATACTTTCAAAAGCACAACACCATTTATACATAAATATGGTTTACAAATGGCATTATCTTAGATTCATAAGGTTGTATCCATCAATTTGGATTTTCAAATATTTGAAACCACTTTATGTTGAAATCCAATGTATGCATTCCTCGCTAACTGTCTCCAATTAATGTGTGTTTCATGCGGGGTTTTTTCAACTTCTCAAATATGTATAATGTGTTTCACACACGCAACATATAGTGTAATCCCATTTAGACACTAATTGCATATAAACCATGCATTGTTTGTAATTGAAGAATCTATGGATCACCAATATTGATAAACTATATAACATTACACATGTGCCCAAATTCAAATGAATATGCATGTTTGATACACCAATTTGCATTATGATATTATCGATGTCGTGATCTCCAGTTTAAATATTTGAATCCCCTTTAATCCGGATATTCGTCTCATATAGCTACCACTCATGCTTATATAGGACTATCTCTCTAGACCTATACGCGTTCATCGTCTCTCAGGCATCTCTCGTGCTATTTGTATGTCGACAATGATCTTTTATCTTCGTAACACACTGACGGTACTCTCTCCATCGACCTTCATCACTCTATCTCTCTCTAAGTATATCTCGCTCCCTGCTATGTGTCTCTAGCTATGATTCTCCATGTGGAATCTCTTTCTCTCACACAAACACAAAACTTTGTCTCCCGGGGTCTTATTTCTCTCAACTATTCCCATGTGTGCCACTCGCACACCCCTCGTACAGAAATGTCTTTCGCTCCTTAGATATGAGAACCTACGACTCTTCCTCTTCAATATCTCTTTCTCACACACAAACACAAACTCTGTCTCCCAGGGTCTCACATTTCTCCATTGTTCTCTTGTATGTCGCTCAAACACACCCTCTCTCCCTAGATATATCTTGCGTTCCCTCATATGTCTCTCTAGCTATCACTCTCGTTGTGAAATATCTTTCTCTCTCGCAGACACAAAACTCCGTCTCTCTGGATCTCCTTTCTCTCTGATATTTGTTTATATGTGACTCACATGCACCCTCTCTCTATCTCTCTCACACCCACACACATAACCCAGCCTTCTGATCCACTCGACTCCTATCTCTAGTGCACACTAGCTAGGATCTTTATCTTTCTATTTATCTGTTTCTCCATCAACCTTCTTTCTCACCCTCACTCTTGATTCCTATCACGCACACTACATATGTTTCTCTCTACATGCATGCAGTCAAGTGCCCTCTCACACACATATATAACTTCACCCTTTGAACCACCCGACGGTCATCTCCGACACCCAAACTAATGGATGTCTCTGTAGCTAGCATCTCCATCTCTGTATCTATCTGTAGATTCTCCGTCAACATTTCTTTCTCGCACAGAGTCTTGCTTCCTATCACCCACACTATATATGTCTATCCATACATATGCATTTATAGGTTGATCTCTTTTGCACAATCGTTGCGCCTCACCCCCTCTACTCGCCATAGATGCATGCTCCAGCCCACGCCACTATCTCTTATAGACAAAAACACATGCTCAATTGTCGGGCCTTCTTCCCTGCATTCTCACATGCATGCATATTGTCATACCGATCCGTCTCTCCCATGTCGTTGATCTTAGGACTTATGTCTTCTTTCTTTTATCTCGATCATGCGCGCGCGCGCACACACATCCCACGTATACATGTATACCTCTCACACATGCACGTTCAAGATCTCTATGTGTCCATACGTAGTTAATTACCCTCAATCCTAACGCCACATCGAATCGTTCTCCTTTTTTGTGCACATAACTTCCGCCTGGATGGGCAAAACACACACTCACACTTAACAATCTCCTTCTATCTACCCCCCCGCCCTGCGCACCTCTCACTCTTCTCCTATATCCCCGAAACCAATAAGACCATCCCTTTGTTTAATTGCCGCCTACATGCACCATCGATATATAGTAGTCTTCTGTGGTGTCTCTCGAACAAACACGTTCTCTCGATGTCGACTCCTCTCACGCGCACGCACCTTCTCTTTCCTCCTACGGGCATTTTCTCTCTCGCACCCCATCGTTGGTGGCCTCTGCCATACACATCACCTCTCTATGATGAAGCCATGCACACTTAAATTACATCTGCCATAGAGGACCCCGGGACACACACACACACGCACACACACACACACACACACACACGCACGCACGCACCCCCCCACACACACACACTAAGACTCCATCTCTCTCACACACACACACACAAACACACACGCACACACACACACACACACCCACACACACTTAGACTCCATCTCTCTCTCACACAAACACGTACACACAAACTAAGACTCAATCTCTCTCTCTCCTCTCTCTCTCTCTCTCACTCTCTCTCTCTCTCTCACACACACACACCACACACACTAAGACTCCATCTCACACACACACATGTTCTAGGCAGAGCATTTGTTCCTACCACCCTTCATCCAACCTTACCCGTATGATAAACAATCACCTTTATTTACTTGCATAACATGGACAGATTCCACTTTACTTTAGTAGTCAGCAAACTTATCATCTGCATACCCTTATAAGGCGATGATGGTGTACCTGCCATCTTGTAATACAGACCGTATGATCTATATCTGACGGATAGGAAGCAAACTATGATAATTTTACAAAATATACCCGCACCTCTCTCCACATCATTATCTCCCGCAACCTCATTGCTCAGCAATTAAAAAAGGAATAAGTCTCTGGAACAATCTAGAATGCATGGTGGCCGCTGCCGCCTGCCGGCACCGTCCATCCCCATGCCTCCGCCCATTCCGACCACCAGTCACCACCATGCTCCACTCCTCCTCGCCTTATCTCTCATCTTTCATTTTTTTCGATGACATTCTCGAGATACCAGTTTTCCGATAAAATTCTCAAGATATCATTAGTTTTTACACATGGGATTACTCCTGCATGGGTCAATCACAACAGGTGTTTTGGTAAACAATGCATATTGATGTTCCGTGCAATGCACGAGAATCTTGCTTGTAATTATATAACGCAAATCACGAGCAGGAAGTGACATTTTTTTGACACAACCACATTAACATGGTCACGTAAATCACGAGCAGGAAGGAGAAGGGAAGCGGGCAATGGAGTAACGTTTTTTACCACAATTTCTTAGGAAACTGAGTGCAATAATTGAGTAGTTTTGCAAACTACCATTACTACTACACCTGAAACGGTTCAAAACCTATACTCCCTTGCCAGCGCGCGCTTCCCGCGTGAAACGGTCAGCGTCGCCTAGAGCGTCAGTGCCGCATTAATGCCCGGCCAGAGCTGAGGCGACCTCTCACTGGCGCCGGCTTTGAAGTGGCGCGACGGCCGAGAGAGCGCCGCTTCCCAGTGCACGCGACTGCTCCGCGTCGAGACTGGCCATAGGCCCTGTTTGGATCCATGGGTTAGAGTTAGTTTGAGCTAGTTGGGGCTCAAATAGCCCTAAAGTATCCGAGCATGAGGGTTTAAATTGGAGCAAGTTGCACCGAACCCACCAAAAAAACTATCCCACCCAAGAGGTGCTAACTAGAGATAGTTCTCATTGGGACCACTGAAAAATCACTTTTCTCTCTCCATGAAGTGCATTTATTGTCAATCTAACACTGTCACCCAAACACCTCTTTGGCTACAGTTAGTTCAGGGTTAGTCATGAGTTAGTCTAACCTCTAGCTAAGTTAGAGTATCAAACAGGAGCAGTATAGGACATGCAAGTTGCTCAAAGCATACAGGCAAATTCGTACGTGAAAGGATTTTTTCTTTTTGAAAATGGAACGTGAAAGGAGTTTTTTTAGAATGCTATTGGCATGTCGCTAACATGTGATAGTTAACCAACCTCAATAGACGGCAGTAACGCCAGCCCGCCGCACTTTGATAGAGACGAGGAGGGAGAAGCGATACAGGCTGCTGGATTACTAGAGATAGGTGTCACACGGAAGCCAACAAATATGGTGATAACGTGGGTTAGCCATGTACTAGTATGATGTAACTACACTGGGCTGCCGTGTTTCGTACTCTTCCAGTCCACTATGGAGATGATTGGTTAATTTTATATCGCTGAATAATATTAAATATTATGAGTGCAGACGCTCCACCACGAGGTTCCTTGCTCCTTCTCGGTCGTCCGGAATCTATGTTCTTCCACTCTATTTTTTACGTGAGCTTTGTTCATCCTTTTGGCAACACGCGAGACATCTAGCATCAAGGCGCACGTGTTATGCAACGATCGTTCCATTTATATGAAGAACACGTGGCACTGGAACTACGAGATGGACATGTACCCAGGAGTGGACGTACGAACCTGAGTAATGTAGCGCAGTAAGTGGAGTAGAAAGGCACAAATGGTATGAACATGTGTCGCATACAGGGTGTGTTTGGTTGCGTTCTCGTCTCAGCATAGTTGTTCCCTCTTCATGCATGCTCAACTCAACACCCCTCTTCATGCATGCTCTCTTCATGCATGCTTCTAGTGTATTTGTGCTAAACTAGTATGGACTCATGCACCCTCCATACACTCTACCAAACACCCAAAAGTAGGTCGAGAAGGGAACTCTTGGGCGGCATTTGTCTCTTACTACGTACTACCACTAAATGTTGTACGTGCAATGCATGGTGATGTTATGGAGTACGTGTCTAAGTACTGTACTACTACTATATTAGTTGGAGGCACATATTAACTTTTATATTTGTTTACGTGTATGCCTCGAGACCTTCCAACTAGACGTGTCTTTCTCTCTAGGTTGCACTTTGTATCGTTCATACAGCTAAGTACTACTACGTGTGGTCTCCGACCCAGAAGTGGAAGAAGTGGAGACGCTCTACCACGCTGTTTTTTTTACGCTGGGCTCTACCATGCTGTTCATGTCCCACTCCTTTCGCTGACGTGTGGGACATCCAGCACGTGCCGTGTTTGGCACCCTTCGTCGTAAGAGTTGAAATGCTAGCATTCATCAGAAATAAAAAATAATTATAAATCGGCAGTGATACTATTTTTTTGCGAACCAATCAGCAGTGATACTACCACGCGGTTTCCTTGCTCCTCGATATCGGAAAGAATACTTCCGTTCGCCAACATGTGGGACGTCGACCATCCTGGTCCACTTGCCATGCACGCAGAACTCCAAGGGAGAGTCACCCAGGTCATCGCGCCGCAGTAACAATGACTAATGAGCCGTCAAATCACAGGCCCACTTCCCACTTTGAAGTTGCTCGGACGAAGGAACCATCATGACTTCGTTGAATTCCGCTTCTTGAAGAAAACTACTATACCAACAGTACTACTAGCTACAATATTTACTCCAACAGAGGCCTCCTTTCATTCATAGGATAGGAATATGAAAATCATAGGAAGTGAGATGACATGCATCTCAATTCCTATAGAGAAAGAGATGCCATTTGATGCATAGGATAGGAATTTTTCGACTTAGTCTAGGCTAATGTACTGGTAATTTGCTCTAAAAACTACAATAGTAACTAGTAGTACTGGTACATGCTCGTACTCAGACACAGACACACACACTAACTACTACTCATAGTACTACTACTTCTCACATGCTGGCCAGACGCCGTCGTTCTCCTTCCCGGCTTTGTCGGCGACACCCCACCATGCTTGGATCTCCACCGACCTCTCCGTAGTAGTGCATGCATCCTTTTCTTTCTTGCGGTGGCGGGCCTCTCTTTTCTTGAGTGCTTTCTGACTTTTCCGCTCCCTCTGTGCGGCTTTGGCCGCCTCTTGCTCTACCGCCCATTCGGCCTTGGCATCTTCAAATCCCTCCCACATGGTTGTGAGGTCGCGAGCGACAATGAACTCGGAACGACGGGATGCCATCGCTTCCCTACCATTTTGTGTGCGTTCGTGGGCGGCAAGGAACTCGGCACGGCGGGATGCCATCGCTGCCTTACCGGTTAGTGTGCGGCGCGGTGGCATGAACGACGCTTGGTGAGAGCTCTGGGGTGGAGTGGCCGGACAACCGTATAGTGCATTGGTTTGTCAAGAGCTCAAGGACAGAAGACGAAGCAAATTAGGATTCCCCTTCAATCCTGGTCATTTATTACCGAGTAAAATGCATTGGTGGTCATCAAACTTGTCATGATAGCTCACTTTGATCATTGTATACGAGATATGGTGATTATACGGTCGCTGGCTCAGCGTATAGCTCCATATTTGTATGGTTGACCAGTCAAAAAGTCCGCATGCGCCTGAAAAGGTCACCGTCTCTCCAGAATGTCAATGCCGCATTCACTGGACTTAACTGTAGGTGCAATTGGTGTGTCACTGATATGCGGGCCAGACACCCGTTGGGCCCACATGTCAGTCACCCAAACGCATCAGCAGTTAAGTCACCGAAGCAACGTCTGCATTCACGCCCGACGAACCTACTCCGGCACCAGTTGTCCATCCGTCTGCCGTGGCTCATTGCCATTTGCCCGCTATATTAACTTGAGCCCCAGCTCCTAGCCATAGCCAAAGACCCAAACTTATTCTCCTCGGGTCCCTTCCTTCTGTCGGCACCAATTCAACCCTGGCCTCATGGCGCTACGAAGCTCTCTTGGACATACTGTCGCAGGAGCAGACGAGGGACATCGGCGGCTCCGCTACGGGCGCGCTCCAAAGCTCTCTTCGACGTACTGTCGCAGGAGCAAACAAAGGAGATCGCCGGCACCCCCCGGGCCGCCCTCCGCCGCCACGACCACGAAGCCGGTGTGCGTGCGCGGGCGTAGCTGGCAGCGAGGAAGAGTAGTACACGGTAGGTCGCCGCCGCTCTGGTCCCGGGAAGGCCACCGCTACTCCACTCAGTCGACGCCAAGCTTGGTGGGGTTAACATCGGAGGCCGATTAGCCGCTTCACGGTGACATGGAGGCAGAAATCTTCATAACCTTGTACTCCGGCCGGAGGAGGAGGTTATCGAGACAGATGAGGAGGAGGCAAAGGCAATGGCCGGCTTTCTCGGGTTCATGGCCGGATTTGGTGGTCGGGCGCCGGTGATCGTTTAGATTAGGTTTACAATAGGTTTAGTACGGTTTGTGCGAAATATGTAATGAATTTCATCCAGTTTGTAGGAAAAGTTTTTGAAATGTAATGAATTTCATCCGGTTATTTTCATCCGGTTAATTTGAAATTTGCTTTGTTTGCACGAATTTCATCCGGTTAGTTCATGTAGTTGTCGAAAGGTATGCGGGCAGCATCGAATGGCATCCATCAGTGTCCTCGGACAGATGCCAGTGTAAATTTGTGGGCCAGCGCTGGAGATGCCCTAACTATCATGCTATAATCGGTAACAATCCTCCATTATTTGGCAGGGAACAATTATCCCTCGATCAAAATCAGATCCGCGGTGTTTCGCACTCCTCCCACGTACGAGTGTAAACTCTTGCTTACATAAAAATGGAGCAAGTGGACGGCACTGTAGCACGTCATATCACTCGAACTAGCCCGCCTAACAAGCGGGAAAGCACCGCCCTCGTCATTTTGTTCTGGATTTCTATCGATCGATCGCGCGAAAATGTTACGCTTTGCTAGTTCTAAAGGAAAAGGCGGCACACTTACGACTCGTACGCGTCGCAACCCCGACAGTCCGGCTCGCACGCCGCTCACCAAAGGGGAGACGCGTTGTCTTGCAGTTTCACTGACATGTGGGACCGTAATTGAATAAACCGTCGATAGCCGAAATCTAATCGCTCGGTGGGCGTCGGCTGAGAAGAGATAAACGGGGGAGGGAGAAGAGATCGCCCGCCCGCCGCACACGGACTCCAAGAAATATATGGTGATAATGTGAGGTGGGCCATGCTGGAGCCCGGACCGCTTCCGGAGCCCACTCTCACCGCCCTGGCCCCTCAAGACGCCAGCTGCCCGCTGCATGCATAGCAAGTAGTCCCCGCTTATGTGGAGGAGAGAGAGGCATTGACAAAGTCAAGGAGTAACAGTGGAGACAATAGCTTTCATCAAAAATAAACAATGAATACTCATTGCTCGTCCTCTATATCGGAAAGAATACTTTCATTCGCCGACATGTGGGACGTCGACCATCCTGGTCCACCTGCCATGCACAAAATTATCCTGGTCTACCCGGTCGTATCGCAGGCCCAACCTTTCCCACCATAAGTTGTTCGGACGAAGGAACCATCATGACTTCGTTGAATTCCGCTTTTTCAAGAAAACTTACTGTACCCGCAATACTGCTACCACACGCGAAGACTGGACGGTACTGTACCACGTCATATCACTGAAACCCACTAGGCCAAACTAGCCCGCCTAGGTCATCTATTTTGGAACAGAGGGAGTACGTCTCTGCACTGCTATGATTTTGTGTTGCACGTTCTCTGTACTTTTGCTACGATTTTCCTACCCTATGAACCAAATGAGGCCTAAATGTATGTCGACTATTGTCTGATCGATCGCTAAGCCTACAATTTTTGGAGCTAGGGCTATTGGTCGATCGACGATGGATAAGTATATGCGTACCACAAGCTCATCAGCCCCAACGTTTCTCTTCGGTGAGTGTTCTGCAAGTACTATAGCTCGCACAGTAGTTAGCCTACTAACACCAAGAATCATCAAACAAGCCCTGCTGATATGATAAACAGTTCAAACTTACATCTAAGCATGACATATATTACATCAAAAGCTGGTGAAGATACATCTGTTTCCATAACTCGGAGAGGGTTCGCATGATTCACTATCAAACAAAAGTAGCAAGATCCGCCCACACAAGACAGTACACTAGCCCTAAGATGGTTTGATAATAGGCATCGTTCTGGTAATTAAACATAGGGCAATGCAAACTACCCTGAAGGATTAGCGCGACCAACTATTTCTTGTCATCGATCTCTCGGGCAATGACCACAGCATGGACAGAGGCATGGGAATCGATTTCTGGGGCGATGTCCACAGGACTGACCGTGACATCGGAATCGATCTCTGGGCGATGTCCACAGGATGGACAGCGGTATTGGAATCGATCTCCGGGGCGATGCCAACAGGACGGGCCACGACATCGGAATCATCAAGGACAACCACCGACACCTGCACAACACTAACATATTAGCAAGCACATTGCAAATAATCAAAAAACAAGCGCATTGCAAATAATCGAAAACCACAACTATGGTAATAAGCCTTTATTTTTTACCTTGTGCAGCTCACCGGAGGATCTCATTCCTCCGGGGGCCATCTCCTCGTCCTTGATGGGGGCCATCACCTTGCCAAGGGAATACTGCTTCTCAACGGCGACTATCTCCTCAAACTCGGTCTTGAGCCTCACATAGGTGGCAATCAGAGCTCCTGGGGTAGGCATGGTGGGGCCCTTGCTCTTCTTCCAACTTTCTTTGAGGAGTTCGTCCGCCAACATCCTCAACTCTTTGGCCAGTGCTTGTTTCTTGGAGTTCTTCGTCTCCATGGGTTGGCCCGCCAACATGGTCAACTCGTTGGTCGGTGCTTGCTTCCTGGAGTCCGCTGTCTCCGGTGGGTTGTCCGCCGGTAACTCTTTGCCTAGTGCTCCAGGATCCATCAATGAACTGACAAACAAAAAGCAATTGAAAGGAAACCACAACCGCAATGAAAATGGGAAAAGAATAGGATGTGAGAATCGGCCGGTGCTTCGCAAAAAGAAGATTATTGGAATGAAAATATAGCAGCATAACTGATTTGCCCACCTTTCCTTTGTCGGTAGAGAAGAAAAATGGCAGAAGTGAGTAGCCTGGAGTGAGGTTTTCTTCAAGAAAGGGAAGAAATGGCTTGAACGAGCGTTCCAATGAAATGATGGTTGCTTCGTCCAATCCAACTTGGAGGCCACCTTACCACTGCTGGTAAAGGTATGGGTTTTGGGATATGACGGGTCATGATGGCCACACCGGGTAACAGGTGAGTCTCGACTGTAGCACCTCGCTGTGATTTGGTGGATGGCACGCGGGCCCGGATGCTTTGAAATGTCATTAACTTGATTTTAGTCTCTTTAGTATTTGGATCCAAGCATGGATGAGGCTAACAAGTTTTAGTGCCACTACTTTTAGTCATGAGACTAAAACATATCAAAGCACTCTCTCAATATTGTGCACCGCGACCAAGGCGGAGAGGAAAACAAGAGAACTACGTAATTAATGCATGAGTTTAATTAGGGTAGTTTTGTAAAGTACGAGATACATTCCTCCAATCGCAAAATCCCTTGGTTCATGAGATTTGAGATTTGAGCCCTATAAACCGGAGGGGAGGGGTACTGCACATGGTGTAGTCTAGTCACTTGTTTTTTTTTAGCCGAACTCTAGTCACTTGTTGAAATCTCTAGAAAGGCAAATACTCCTTTCCGGTTTACAGGTCTATACTACCCCCTCCGTCTGGGTGTGTAAGTCATCTTACGAAAACCAGATAGTCCCAAAACATTTAGGCGCGGTGCATTAACTTCTACCTTGTTTCTTGTTTCTTGACATACGTATCAACCAATAAGAGATGAGAGGTGTGCATGCTTTTAATGACTTGCAATGGCTAGTTCATTGCATGGAATGCTACTAATTAGCAAATAAACATTGGTGACCCCAAGAGGAAACGGTGCTAAGTGCATGGACCTATGCAGAATGAGTATCAACCAATGGATAATGGAGTTTAATTGTTAAACAATAGCAATTTTGTCTCATGCAAGAGCCTGGCTAGTACTCCAAGGAACCGTACCACGCGAGCGTTCGCAACTGCCACGTTCGGTTTGCACTTGGCTCTTCGCCTCTTCGAGAAGACGAACAATTATGTTACTCCCACTTCTACAGTATCGAATCCACTGTTGCATGTCCGTCCACCTCGTGCGGGAGGGATAGCGTGTAGCGAAAGCTTCTACTTACTGCTCCTGCCTGTGCGTCCATGACAGGTGGGCCCAACAGGTGGTTGGCCCACCTGTCATGCAGCCAAAGGCAGGTGCAGTTAAGGCACCGGAGCTCAGTCCGCGAGGGAGAGGGCGTCGTAGTAATCAAATTTCTCGGGCTTGTTCGAGTTTACGCGACACATCAAAGCACTGCATTCAATAAAACTCTTTTTACACATTTCAAATGGGCTACTTCGTATGTAGGAGTAGACATATTCTACTTCGTATGTACTCCCTCCGTTCCAAAATATAAGTATTTTTAGAGATTTCACTATGAACTGGAGTACATACGAAACAAAATGAGTGAATCTACACTCTAAAATATGTCTATATACATCCGTATGTAGTTTGTAGTGGAATCCCTAAAAAGACTTACATTTAGGAATGGAGGGAGTAGTCACTTGTTGCAATCTCTGAAAAGACTTATATTTGGAAACGGGGGGAGTACAACGCATGCATGTATGCTGTGACTTTCATTTTGATACTTGCATGTGTTATTTGATGCACCTTGCCAAATTTTGACTATAAATTTAACTAACCAAATTTTCATGCATGTCACAAAAAATCACGGGGCTGTTTGGATTGTGACTATGTTTGTCTTATGTTGCCACATTATTTTTCCCACACTTGCCACCCTTGCCTAACCTGAGTTGCTCAAATTATTAGACACACTTTGGCTTGCCTAAGGGAATCCTGCCACAATTTTTGTGTCTATGACATGTGGGGTTCACAGCTAATAAAAAAATCTTGTCTTAGGTGTGGCTAATAAAAAAGACTTATATTTAGGAACGGAGGGAGTAGAAAATATAAATAATAATGCATGTTGGGGCAACCCACGTTTCCGCTAATTTTAGTCGTGGGCTTGTTCACAATTTTTACGAGGGGGTGGTTGTTCATTTAATGGAGGGACTTGTAGTACTACCAGACTTGAACGATACAAAGTGCGACCTGGCACACCATAACACCACTTGGAACAAGCGGGTAGCTATCTCAAAAAACAATCAACAACTAAAAAAACGCGACATGGCATGTAGTATAGTACACAATTTTAAACAATTGTTTTGATGGAGTGAAAAAGGAAAACTACCCCACTACTTATATATAGGCCGGAGCCTCCGTGCTTGCTTGCTAGGGCTGCTCTATTCACACACTCTCATCCTCTCCAGATCTAAACAAGATAGGGGTAGTAACCCTGTCTTTCTCCCTTCAAAAAACACTGGCTTTCTATCCTCACCGCTGGTTACAGATCCGGACGTATCCCCCTCCGCCGGTGAAGGGGAGGAGGGGCAGCGTTTAGGCCGTCGTCGACAGTGAGGGAGGAGACCCACTGCCGGCCGCACCGTTATCTCTGGCTGAGCGCCGGCGCGGGAGGTCCTCCGATCCCTTCGTCGTTGCCTGTGGGCGGATCTGGCCTCCCGCCGCCCACCTATCCACATCCCCACGACCTTCAGGTATATCTCCGTTCGAAACCGCCTTAGCTCTACTTCCCCAGCTCGCTACGTCGCTGCATATGCATCATTTTCTACCTCTCAGCCCCTCTTGATCGGATGGTCCAATGTCACCTATTTTTTTCTTCTATTGTTAGAGGTAAAGCTACTTCATGGAGTCGAATCTTGTACTCCCTCCGTCCAAAAATACTTGTCATTTAAATAAAGTGGGGGTGGGGGAATTTAGTATGTACATCGGACTTGGTACAAACAGGAAGGAAACGGGATGAAAGTAGTACAGACTGGTCATCCAACCGGTCTCTTGGTCGAAAAGGGAAATATAGGGGTAACGCTGTACACAGTGGTATGACCAGGACTAGATTTTCTATCCACACATAGGAGTAGGTGTCTAGAGTGAACAAAAATGGGACCAACCCAGATATGTTTCTTGGATGTTTGTTTCTTGGGGCAACAAACTATGAATCACCACTTTATGCCCATGTTTACGTACATGGTGCTATACTGCTGGTGCACCCACTGTCCCATGCCCTTATACCAAATATTTAGGCTCCGGTCGGAATAAAGGGGCAGAATACATAGGTGTTGATGAAAATAGAGGAATAGGAAAGGAATGTAGGTATAAAACTATGGAACAGCGAACCGGAGGAAACTCTCAAGAGAATGTGTTCAGATGGACTACGAAATGTACATATTTGTTTTTTAGAGTAGCATGCTTGGTAGTATGAGATGCTATTTATTTATTCAGCTGCATAGTGACTACTCTTGTCCCCACCTCACGTATCACACATAGGTTGATTTTTTTATTCCGGCAAACACAGCACAGCAACCTGTCTAACGCATGGCGGCGAGCGCCTGCCACGGGCTTCCGCCCAAAAAATGAGCAGCGCGTGGATGTTTCTAATCCGATGGAATCAATACTACCAGACCAGCTTTCCTATGAAACACTATTCACCTTTCCCGTGTTCTGAACGGTTGGAAGGAAAAGAATATGGTAGGAATTCTGTTCCTACGAAAATCCTGCACCAAACCTGTGACGATGTTCTTAATATAATGTCCCTGGTAAAAATGAAACCATGCCACTGTTTTTGCCTGTAATTGTTTGAGACTCTGACAAGTTTAGCCAAATGTTTTTGCCTGTAATTGTTTGAGACTCTGACTGTTTCCTCTGTGCCTTTTTGTGCAAACAGGGATATCTAATTCACCTGGTTGATGTTGTGACCTTTTGGTGCACTGCACAAAACTCTTCTTAAAAGAAGTGACTTTTGTGCTGTTTAACTGGAATGTCAGATGGAACAGTTGGTTCATTTTGGTGGAACTGCACAAAGGGAGATATGTGTTCCAATCCTCATCATCCATATTGGCGCCATAACCTTCCTTTAGGTAAGAATGATATTTAATGCATGTGTTCATCTCTATTTTCCGACTGCCATGAGAAAATAATGCTGTTTTTTACTAGTACACTTGTACTCCCTCACTGACAAAACCAATTCTGAATTAGAAGGCCAATCATGTACTTGGTTTCACCAACTGGTGAGGAGAAAGAGGAACATAGCATGAAGAGGAAGAAGAAGAAGAATAAACAGTGCCAAGGCGATCTTGCTGAAGCCAGAGGCCTCAGTCGAGGCTATTCAAGTGCTCCGACAACGACTACCTTACATGTGAGACGATCCTCCAGGGAGCCCTTCCACTTCTGCTGTCTCACTTAATTAATTAGGAGCACTTAAGTACCACTAATTTATTACTGCCTAATTTTCCTGTTGGAGTTAAACAAATCTTTAGTAGGACCCTATGCTAAATCATGTACGTGTGAATGTTTGTCTATGGAGGTGAATCATGTGGTGGAGCAGGGAGGGAATATTATTAGTGTCATGACATAATAGTGCTATTGTTTTGCATGTCAATTTATTGCCATTGGTTCAATGAGGCAATGTTTTGCGTATTGTCCATCATGAATTTGATGCTACTGAATAGTCAAAAAAAATTTGATGCTACTGTTTGAGTAATATGCTAATGTCTTCCTATCCTTTCTCACTAAGCTAATGAAGGTTTCACCTTGTTCCTACTTGTGCAAACAGGGATCATGTTGTGCCAATCATACATTTTAGTGGAACTACACAAGACAATACAATGAATTGTATCCCAGTCAGTGCTTTAACTCTGCTGGAAGTTCTTGATAATCTTTCGATATAATCTCAGCACTGGTAAACAAGAGTGATTTCAACCATACATTTGAAGTGCACAAAAATATATACTATTGTGTGATTCCAGTGAGTGCTTTATCATCTCTTATGGGACTACATGAATAAGCTTTTTTCTCAGGTTGGTACGGGCCTAAGGCCTTCATCCATATTAGTTTGCTGTCATCTCTATTTGTATCGTGCTACTGTCATGAGAAACTCCTTTATCTTTGCACTTTTAACTTTTGCAACCTATGATAAATGGCAATGCTTTGAGTGTTGAGTTGAGCTAATTGGCACTGATTAAATAAACTAATACCTCTCTTTAAGCAAGACTAGTATGTTGCTAACTTTACCCATTAAGATAATGAGGGTGCTTCTATTTGTTAGTGTATGTTTCATCAACTAGTCCCACTATTACAGTAATCTCACTCTCTCAATATATGTGCCAACAGGGATGCTCGATTTTGGTGGAACTGCACAAAAACTTTGGGTGCTTCATTGCCTCGACAGCTTCTGTCATTTCCTGTCAGTCGCTAATCTCTGCTTGCTTTCTTCCTTTGCTATCAGTCGCTTGGCTTATCTTGGCTTCCACTCAAAGGAAATAGTAATTGATATGCTACCTCACACAGGTTGGTACTGGTCTTTATCCTGATTATTGTGCCTGTCATATGTTTTGGTAATTTGGTATTGTGCTACTGTTTGCCAATTTCATAAAGGAGTAATTTGGAGCCTGAACTCGCAGGCAAATCATTACATCGGGTGATTTCAGTTGAACTGCACAAAATGATTAGATGGACAAGTACTTATGCTGCTGCTATGTACTCCAAAGTTCACTCAGACAAGCATCGATGTTGACAAGAAGTGCTTATATTCATTCGAGTATCAACCGGCGTCAACCAATTGTCAAACTCCAAGTATTAGGAGAGTGAACACCAAAAATATTGCTTGGTGCATAGCCCAGAAAAACGCAGTCCAGTCTTTGGTCCCAACTTGTGCCTTTTGGTTATCGGCACATATGGTAGCGAACTATATGGCATGGAGTCTAAAGATTCCAGACAAGTTGGTTGACGCGTATATTCATCTGGGACTTAATCAGTCTGCACGCCAAGGATGCTCCATTTCAGTTGAACTGCACAAAAAATTTGGGTGGTTCATTTTCTCAACCGCCTCCTTTCTCGTCTGCAATGTAGAATTTTGGCGAGATACAGGACCAAGATGAGCCAGTAAACTAGTTGGATGAAAGTAGTGGCCAAGTTGCTCAAACCTCCGTCGGCACAAGGCCACTATTTGAGAATAAAACTACAAGCAAAGTTCAGATTGTCTGTGCTGCCTCTTATGTACTCGAAAGTTTACTCGTACAAGAACTAATTTTAGCAAGAAGTACCTCTGATTAAACATCATTTACCAGTCTGTACCCTAGGTAATTAAAGTTCGTCCATGGATCATATTGGCTGTGATCTCAATCATTTGGATGCATAAACATACTGAACATGTGTATATCTGAATCTTTTTGTGAATTATGTTGTCATGTGATCTATCAATCATTTGGATGCATAGATATGCTGAGCTTGTGTATATATGAATCTTTTGAGTTGTTGATAGTGAATGTTGGCTATGAATATGAACGTGTCCTATGAACCTGAGTTTGATATGAATTGCAACAGAACCAGTTATAACCCTTCTCCTCCTCTCAATCTGCGACTCCACTGCCGCGTTTCCCCATCTCCGAGTCGTTCCCGTCTGGGCCTCGCCGTCATCCATCGCCTCGCTGTGTTCGGTGCGGCGTGGTCAACAAATGAGAGTCATCGGAAGAGGACTGTACGTGGAGAGCCTGACGGCTGGGACCCACAAGGTCCATGGTCGCACGCAAGGAAAGTTCCTCCTTATTAAGCTCAAAAAAATGTTTCCTCCACCTCACAGCTGGGACCCACTGGTTGTATCTTCGCACAAAAGGAGGTGCCTCCTTGTTTTGCCAAAAAAATTATTCATCCCGTTGACAGCTGGGACCCGTCAGATTTGGTGACTAACTTGTGGGCCTGCTAAGCGGACATGTACGCACGGCTTTGTCAACTTAATCAACAAATGATTCTAGCAGCTGGACCGTTGGATGTTAATCCAACAGCTGTGCTCCTTCTTCAACCTCTGTTCTTGCTCCTGTGTCCCGTGGGCGGCACCGCGGTTGTGCTGCCGCGCACCCGAACCAGTGAAGTTTCCCACTCCTCTCCATCTGCGACTCCACTGCCCCGTCTTCCCCATCTCCGGGTCGTTCCAGTCTGGGTGCGCTCGGCACGGTGTGGTCAACATGGTAAAAAACCGAGAGTCATCGGAAGATGACTGTACGTGAGAGGCTGACAGTGGGGACGCACCATGCCCATGGACGCATGCATGCAACGGAATGCGGCGAGGTCAACGTGGTCAAGGAACGACTTCCATCGGAAGTATACTGTACGTGGAGAGTCTTAGCTGGGTCCACGGCTGCAGCAAGTAAGTGCCTCCTTATTACGCGGAAAATAATGATTCCTCCAACTGACAGCAGGGACCCACTGGACGGGCCACCGTATTTTGCGAAAAAAAAACGTTTTCCCCCTGACTGCTGGGACCCACCTGACAGGCCACCGTATTTCGCGAAAAAATGTCCCCCCCCCCCCGCTGTCAGCTCGGACCCACCGGAAGTGCCTCCTTATTACGCACAAAAAAATGAATACTCCCCCTATTAGCTGGGACCCACCTTGGTGGGAGGCTGACTTGTGGGCCTACTAAGTTGATGGGGACGAAGGGCTTTGTCAACTTAGTCAATATGAACGATTCTAGCTCCAGTGACCGTACGATGTCCATCCAACAGCCCTAGTGCTTCTTCAACCTCTGGTCTTCTTGCTCCAGCCGCCCAAACCAGCATCGGTCGTGCCTCATGCTACTACCTCCCGTGGCCGGCTGTGCTGCCGCGGAGGACTCACTGCCCCCTACTATTCCCACCACTGGCCAGGCCCTGCGGTGACGGCAGCCTCACACCGCAGCCGAACCAGTGAACCCTCGTACTCCTCTCCGTGCAGGCTTCCACTGCCGCGTCTTCCCCGGCTCCGTGTTGTCCCCTTCCTAGGCCTCGCCGTCGCCCACCGCCGTGGTGCTCTCCGCGTGGCGTGGTCAACGTGGTCAAGGAACGACTTCCATCGGAAGAGTATTGTATGTGGAGAGGATGACAGCTGGGTCCACAGCCACAACCCAGTTTTTTTGTGATTTTCCAAGTAAGTCGCTTAGTCAGGCCTATTGGGCTGCAAATCTTTCAAGACGAGGAGAGCTTTCATTCGGCTGGCCGAGAAAATGGCCCATCAGTAATGAGAAATGGGTTGTACATTTTTAAAACACATCAAAGCAGCAATTAGTTTCAAATATCTTTTTTTTCATTTCGAGATTTTAAATTACATTAATTTTTATGCGTGGAGAATTTGTTGGATTTTATATTGATATACACTTAGTTTTAAATTCAGTTTGAATGTGAGTCGAAACTTCGGGATTAAAAACAGTTCAGACCACACCAAAATATGCAAAATTTTGTATAATTTTTTAACCGTGGCCACAATATGGGTTGTAATGCTAACAAAAAGAATATGGGATCCAAACAAAACCTTAAGAATTAGCAAATGGGTTGTAAATTATTAGAAATAATGGCAGATGGGCTATATGCTGTTTTCCACAGATTTGAGGCTTTCCTAAAAAAAAGGTTGACGCACAAGCAGTGACTGTTGGATGGCCATCCAACGGCCGTCGTGCTTCTTCAATATCTGCTCTTCCTGCTCCAGCCTCTCAAACAAGCGCCGACGGGACTGCCTGCTCCCTCCTCCCTGCGGCCGGTTGTGCTGCCACGCAGGCCTCACCGCCCCACCGTACTCCCATCGCTGGCATAGCCATCCCTCTACTCACCCACACCTGCTGTTATTCTCCGGCGACGGCAGACGAACCAGTAAACCCTCGTTCAGTCATACTCCCCTCCGCATGGGAAACAACTGCTGAGTCCTCCCTGCCTCTGTTTTGTTCCCTTCCTAGGCCTCGCCGTCGTCCACCGCCCTGGTGCTCTCGGCGCGGCCTGGTCAACGTGGTAAACCACCGACATGCATCTGAAGTGGACTGTACATGGAGAGGCCGACAACTGGGTCCACGGCCGCACGCAAGGAAATGCCTCCTTATTACGCGCAAAATAATGATTCCTCCACCTGACATCGGGGACCCACCGAAAGGGCCTCAGTATTTCGCGAAAAAAACATTACCGCCGCTGACAGCTCGGACCCACCAGCTATATCTTCACACGCAAGGAAGTGCCTCCTTATTATGCACAAAAAAAATGAATACTCCCCCTGTTAGCTGGGCCCCAGTATAGTGGCAGGCTGACTTGTGGGCCTACTAAGTTGACGGGGACGGAGGGCTTTATCAACTTAGTCAATATGCACGATTCTAGCTCCAGTGACCGTACGATGTCCATCCAACAGCCGTAGTGCTTCTTCAACCTCTGGTCTTGTTGCTCTAGCCGCCCAAACCAGCGCTGGTCGTGCCTCGTGCTCCTTCCTCCCGTGGCCGGCTGCCATGCAGCGGAGGCCTCACCGCCCCCTACTACTCCCACCGCTGGCCAGACCATCCCTCTACTCACCCACACCCCCTGTTATTCTGCGGCGACGGCAACCTCATACCGCAGCGAACCAGTGAACCCTCGTACTCCTCTACGCGTGGGCATCCACTGTCACGCCTTCCCCGTCTCCACGTTGTCCCCTTCCTAGGCCTCGCCGTCGTCCACCGCCCGGGTGCTCTCGGCGCGACGTGGTCAACATGGTCAAGGAACGGCTTCCATCGGACATGGACTATACGTGGAGAGGCTGACAGCTGGGTCCACGGCCGCATCAAGGAAGTGCCTCCTTATTACGCGCAAAATAATTATTCCTCCACCTAACAGCGGGGACCCACCGGACCGGCCACCATATTTCGCGAAAAAAACATTTCCCCCCTGACTGCTGGGACCCACCAGCTACACCTTCGCACGCAAGGAAGTGCGTCTGGGAAAAAATGATTCGCCCCCCTGACTGCTGGGACCCACCAGCTACATCTTCGCACGCAAGGAAGTACCTGACAGTCGGGACCCACCTGGTCGAAGCGTACGTAGCATTGTCATTCTGGTCGCGAATGTGTACGTACATACTGGTCGATGTAGAGGCGCGCACGTGTCGTAGATGTAGAGGCGCGCACATGTCATAGTAGAGGCGCGCACGTAGCATGTACACGTACGTACATTAGCGAGGGTGCAAGAAAGAAAATATGGCCACGTACGTACATACGGGCAGGGTCTCTAACGCCTACTCGCGCATACGTACATGGCTGGGTCGGAACGGAGAAACAACGTCGTCGTCGTGTTCATGGGGAGCCAACCGGCTGGGTCAGAACGGAATGCGTGGTCGTGTTCATCGAGAGGGCTTGGACGGAACAGGCGATGGAAACGAGGCCTGGCGTACCGCACAACAGAGGAAACGGCCTTGTGTTTGACCGACCACGTTCGAAACGGGGTCCTATTGATCTTGAGGGGCCTAGCGTACCGCAAAACGGAGGAAAGGGACCTCCTACGGTCGAAACGGGGGTCCTGTTGATCAGGAGGGGTGTGGCGTACCGCAAAACGGACAAAACGGACCTCCTACGGTCGAAACGGGGGTCCTGTTCATCGGGAGGGGTGTGGCATACCACAAAACGGACGAAACGGA